>NW_009214894.1:64897-99899 GCF_000690835.1 Fulmarus glacialis
AATTTTTTTTTTTTTTTTTTTTTTTTTTCATTCTCTCCCCCATCCCCCTGGGCGGGGGGAGTGAGCGAGCGGCTGTGCGGTGTTTGGCTGCCTGCCCGGTTATACCACAACAGGTATCCACCCCAGCTATTAAAAAGAAGAAATAATTGTGCCAGTCTGATGTCCTCACTCGCAAAGACTAATGCAGGGGCTTGCAGGACTGTTTTCATCAAACCATGATACTTTGTTGAAGACAGACTGTTTCATGGAGACTATTGATTTGTGTGACATTTTTCATGGAAGTCCAGACTGACTTCATATCCATCTAATGACTGTAACTCTGTCTTCCAAAGTCAACTGAAGTGCTTTTTTTTTTTTTTTTAAATAGTTCAGTTGGAAGGGACCTAAAATGATCATCTAGTCCAACTGCCTGACCACTTCAGGGCTGACCAAAAATTAAAGTGTATTATTAAGGGCATTGCTAAGCCAGATGCAGCTTGAGCTGGGGCCCTAACTTGAGGGGAGCAGAGTGGAAAGACAGGAGAGCCATTGACTTGGAGGCTTCCTCCCTAGCTGTGAGTGTATAGGAGCATGTGTATGGATGAGGCAAAGGGAAGAGAAACAGAATCTGTCCCTTTGTGCACATTTCTATCCAATGCTGAACATGACAAAATTTTGAAACCTCAAAACGTGATGAAATGAAAATGCCTTCTAGCGTTAGCTGATACGGTAGCTCATGCCTGAGGGTACAGAGAAGGAAACTGCAAGGCACAAGATAAGCTGCAGCTGTCATATCGCTGAGTAACATCCACATTGGACTATGGCTGCATACAAAAGAAGTAGATGAAGTACCAGCAGATGGCACTCGGGAATATGCAGCAGTGTCTATTTTGTGGGGTCAGTGACATTTTTTTGCAGCGTGTTTTGAACAGGCGCCTCAGCTCTGCCCTCCGGACCGCACAGAGGGAACCATCGCTCTGCTGCTGGGCTCCCGGGGCGGCGAGTCCTCTGCTGCTGCAGCAAGGGAGCAAACCTGGCTCTTTCTGCTGCTTCAGGAAATGTCCTGCTTCCTTGCTGTCCTGTCATTAAATAATTGCATGTTGCCTTCCCTTCCATCTTCTACCCACCACAGTCCCACAGCAGCCCTCCGACACGGGGGCAGCCGGGGAGCTCGTGCCCTGGCTGTGCTGCCTCAGTGGTACTGGTGCTGCTGCCAGCCCCCACCCACGGGTGGAAGCTCAGCCAGTGTGTGCACCTAGGTGGTGGGGTTCTGGGTGATGCTAGCTGTAGATCCTTCCTCACACAGCACAGACCCTTGCTTTGCACCGGATCTCAGTAAGGTTTAGATTTATGACCCGGTGCAGACAAAGGAAGAAATCAAATCAGGCTGTGCATTAATGCAAGTCGACAAAGCTCCTGACATTATTCAAGAAAATCAGAATCCTATCAACTCCTCAAAAAAGATTTCCCATTAGTTTGTGTTGAGGGATCCTAGCCCGGATCAGCCCATTCTGAACAATTGCTATTTGGGGTTTGAAATTCTGTGAAAGGAGAGGACAGGTATTACTCTGGCAATCCTGCCAGCCAGGACTGTGTTATCAGATACATGGTTAATACAAAAGTGTGGCAGTAGAAAGTAAATGAGTGCACAATGCACAGTGGTAATATATTAAATGGGAAAGTTAAATGGATCCATGTAACACATAGCATGAATGAAAGCCAGTTTCCCATAGTTTGGTTTCTTGTAGTTGATTGCAGTCCCTGATGAAACCTTCTTTGATGGCTGGAGAAGTTCTTGCTGGTTTCTGTGGCGTATGAGCACACAGTGCAGCCTTTCTTTTCAGAAGCACATAATGACTGGAAGAGAGATGACCCGGGAAAAACCCAAGTCCATGCTCTATCCGACTGGCCAGCTGGCACGGTGGAGAAGGCATTGCACCCGGTGCATGGCCATGCCAAAGCTTCCTGCAAAGTGTGCGACCTGTGCAGAAGCGAGCCAGTCCTTTGCTTCTCCCCCACCAGGCTGATGGGGCATGGAGCCGAGCAGTCCAGGTGTCTCACCAGGGAACCACCACTATCAGCATGGATCTTTGTCCAAGGTTGCCTGTAAATAGGTATTTTGGGCAGGTGAGTGAAAAACTGATGGCTGTGGTAGAAACTAGGGCACTTTCTGAAGTGCTGTGCTTTAATTGTGTGATGCCAGTGGGACACCTCCACATAGGGGTGCTGCTCACCTTCTGGACCCTCCGGGTTGATGTTAAATCTACTATTTTCTGAATTTTAATTCTGCTGGCTGCCTGGGGAGTTTGGCACATAACTTCCATTTCACTCTCCAATTCTTCTTACATTAATATTACTGTTTTAGGGATTTTCCCAAAGTTCTTAAATCCGAGGCACACACATAAACACACAATTCCTTCTGTATCCATCTCTGATGTCTGAAAAATTGAAATGGCTTATTTAATTTAGTCAAAATGATAGATATCCCTAGCAGATGATGATCTGTCAAGCGAGAGTGTCTGACAGCGAACAATAAGGTGCAACAGAGGGGTCCTCTCTGAGAGGTCCTCTCTGAGACTAAACATTGTAAAGTGAACAAAGAGAAAAGAGCACTTCTTCCTACACATGATCCTCAAGGTGATGCAGTTTGCCAGAATACTTCTCAAACTCCAAAATGGTGATTGCATTTGTGGATGAAACTATTCCAAGTCAAACACAGAGAAGGTGAAATGTGTCTCAGAGAAATTATAGAGTTGTTAATTTTTTTCAGATTGTGCGTGTAAAGAGTCAAGCCCTCAGCTGACAGAACTGGAGCTGGCTTAAGCAGAACTGTGCTGATTTCTGACTGCTGAAGTTGTTTTGTTATATGGTACATATACATATTCACCATTGTATCTGATCATGTTTTCAAGGCACAGTAAATCGTGCATGTTAAAATAAATTGCAGTGTTAATGATAATGGCAATAGCAATAGCAATAGCAATAATAATAATAATAATAATAATAGTAATAATAATTATAATGATGATGATTATGATGATGGGATGCCTTGGCTGGATCCATTCTTGACTTCCCCCCCCAAAAAAGAGAGAGTTTTAAAATAAACATAATTTGTCTTCCAGATCTCTTAGAAAAGGGCACATGGGTTTCTAAGTTCTGCTGCAAACGGACAGGTTTGTAACTCTAAGCAGGTGGCATGATAGATATGGTCCATGGTAGGCTGATAACTGTGAAAGCCACTTGGTTCAAGTGGATGGGTCACAGAAGACCTAGTTGCAATGTATTACATTATTGGTTATAAAGACTTTTCTACAAAGATCCAGGTCGCTCTCTCTGAAGCTTTAGAGCTCTTGCTTTCTCTTCCATAACCTCAGCCCCCTGCTCTGCTCCTCTTCACTTGGCATGCAAACCAGCTCTCCTTAGCTTTCATTGCTCTTCCTGCCTGTCTTTCCTGCCGAGTTCAACCCCATTATTTTTGTCCCCTCTGCTATGCCTTTTTCTGTCATCTCTGCCCCCTTCTCTCTCTATTTCTCGGGTCTTTCATCATGAGCTCGGCAGGTAATGCCTCTCCTATTGACTTCAATGGGCAGTAGATGAGCCCTTCCTCCTGCAAAGCCTCTTCTTGTGGTAGGGCCACAATTATAACTTTTTGCAAGACTACCACTTATGCAAAGGACAAACTGGTATTTCAGATGACCCATTTTTATGAATAAACATTAAACCCAGAAAATAAAGATTGATTCAAGACTGTCTTGCTGCACCAGTTCTAGGAAAAATCTGATATGCTGAGGTATCTGTTAATACTGCATAATTGCAATCCTCTTCCATTAAAAGTCATTGATTAAATGTCTAATTAAGAGCTGCCCAAATATATATGGTGTTTAAATATAGTGGAGGGTTGGGATTTTGATGAACTCATTAATACAAATCTTATTTGTGCACGGTTACAATGGCTTTGCTGATGAAAGCCGGGTTTACTCTTTTGCTTTGCTCTGTAGTTTCCTCTGGGAAAAAAGATCAAAATTATCTTTCCTTTTGTATGCTTTTTCATATTTCAAGTGGTTTGGATGGATACCTAATTTGCTTTCAGTATCACACGTTCTCTTTTGACATCAGAGGATACATTTTCTGAGCTTCACAGAAGTTTTACCGGCTCAACTACCATTAAAGTCAATTGGATCATGTGGCTAAAGCAAGGTGTAACAATTGGAAAATGCACTCCAGGGTTAAACTGCTGTACTTGAGCTATTAGATTGAAAGAGTTATCCATCTTCCAAAACACAACCTGCATTGCCACAGCATGGTGTCCCCTATTCATCACCTCCAGACAATTATAGCTGCATTCAGCCCTGGTGTAAATGAAGTTGCCATATCATTTGAATCATGCAGCTTAAGCCAGAGCTGGATCTATCCCACACAGAGCTGCTGAGCTTTCAGTGCAAAAGAGGCCCAGGGATGGGGTGATTGGCACTGGTTTGTGAGAGTAACAGGAAAGAGAGGGAAAAGGAGCTATTAAAAAAAAAAAACTTGTCTCCCATTCGAAAACTGGATATGGCTGTTGCTCAGTGAGATGCAAACATTGCGCACAGCTTGGCCGAAGGAAGAACAGAGTTTGTGGTCCTTCCACACACCTAAGCCTTCAGACCGTCCTCTTCATCACAGTGCCTGCTGGCATCAAGAGCTTCAAGGCTGAAGCTTTTTCACGAAGCCACCAGTGCTGTGGCTGACACAGCTGGGCACTTCTGCCCTCTGGGCTGGGCATCAGACAACTTTTAAAGACTTAGGATGAACTTCAGTTCACCTTCAGAGCAGGCAAAAACTCCATGTTAAATACATTTTTGAAAAAGCTGGTATGCAAGATAGTAAGACCATTTTCTTCTTGGGTTTTTGTGATTGAACAAATGATCATGATAATACACTGTGTTTTTATAGAGTGCACTTAATTGCACAGTGACAGCAGAATGGTATTGGCTTATTATTTTCTGAAACCTCCCACCTGAATGACATCCACATAGGCCTTCCTGAGAAGAAGCCACAGACCTCAAGCAGATTGCGTCTCACTCTCCTAAAATGAGAGAGGCAGAACTAATCAAGGAATAATCTGTAGTAGGCCACAGTAACCAATTAACTAACTCCTAGCAGTTGGTAAAATAACCCTTGTGAGAGAAAGAAGGTAATGAGGCTATCGTGTCAACTTTACAGAGTGATCCCATGGTATCTGAAAATATAAACCAGTTTTATTCTCATTTTCTATACATTTTCCAGTCCATTTCCTACCATAAAATCAATAATGTGCCAATAAATACAGCATTTAAAATTTCATTGCTTAATATGCTAACATTCAGGCCGGAGATGCCATGGGCAAGCCAAAGAGTAATGCACTGCCACACCTGGAAGGAACCAAATTATTTTGCTACTCACAGTGATAATTGCTTAGGTGGTGACGAGCATTGTCCCTATCCTGCCCTGTGCTCTTCCACTCCCTTGTGTTCGCGTGCAATGTCTTATTTTTGGTTTAGCTTGAGTGTTTCTAAAGGCAAGGTCATCCTTTAGTAATTTCTATAATACCGCGTCTGCTTGAAGATTTCAACACCACAGTACAGATATTAGTAATGAGCCAGAAACTCCTCCCTTGGGAAAGTCCCTAGTGATAGAGATGGAGGAAGCAGATCTGGCTAGCAAGTATCTCCGTATCAATAACTCTGGAATATCTAATATGAAATTCAATGTCTTTTCATGCACTTTTTCACTGTTTCAACTTGCTCAGTTGGAATCTCATTGCCAGTTTCAATGATAAGGGCAGGATCTTTCCCAGCACTAAGAAGTCCTCTAAATGACCTGTGCAATATTGGTTTTTGGAAATGACTGTAGATTGCGTATGATTTCAAGACAAACACCGCTACCATGATTTTCATGAAATCAGTGAGCAAGGCTTTAAGTGTGGATCTGAACTGTGTGCTGTATGTTAACACATGCGGTGATGCACACCCTGCTCCAACAGACTTGCAGTCTGCACACCTGTTGCAGAAAACAAGTGGAAAGGGTTGCTGAAAATGGCGCAGATTTATTAAAAAATGGGTAACAGAACTGAGGCTGGAAGGCAGATTTCTCAATTCCCAGTCTGCTGCTCTGTCTGTGATGTCTTACTTCTGGAAGGGAGCCCCTGGATGGAAAAAGGTGCAGTATTCCCACCAGACCACACACACACAAGATCTGACCTGTGGGACCGACAGCTAGCTGTGCTAATTTACTTGAATCCAGCCACATTGCAAAAATGATTGCTTTTCAGCATAAGATAGCATATCCATGGTAGCAACCGTTTGTGAATCAGCTGAATTGCTCTGCTGTTACCTGCTAGACTATAAATGCATAGCAGGAGGGCTGAAAAGCCTCAAAACCTACTCCTTTAAGTAACCACATGTCTGGCACCACATGGAAATGAATGATGGGTCCCCTCCACACACTCCAGTGTATGTTTAAACAGGGTTTGGAGATCAGATCAGCAGTTTCTAGCTGCTGACAGTGAAAAGGAAGGAAAGGAAAAGATTGGCTTGGTCTAGTTCAGGTTACAAATCCCCCAAACATCAGATTAATTACTTTAGAGGCTTTGATAATGTGGCTTGATCCTGTTCACCTTTAGTTCTACATTTGTTTTTTTATTATTAATCAAGAAAATTACAAAAAAGCTTTTTGTCCCCTCCATAATTGCCTTCTCAAAAAAAAAAAATAAAAAATTCGCAGTCAAAATGATTTCAGCTTTCTCAACTGCAAGCTACAGATGGCCATGTTGTAAGATGTAGCTTCACATCATTACAACAACAGATCAATAGATGATTAAAATGTTAGTTTAATTTCAAAGTTATTGTCTCCCTCTCTTTCGTGTCAGAAAGCTTCTCGCATGTGAAGATAAGCCTTAGCTGGAGGGTGTGTGCTGAGTCTGATGTGCAGAATGACATGTTGATTATAGAGAGGATAATTAGAAGAACATTTAATGAATCTTGAGAGCCAGAGCTAAAATGTCTGGGATCATCGGTTTTATAACCCATGGTCTTGTGATGAAGACTTTTTACCACAATTGCCTGTTTTGCTGGTGGTTCAATCCAATTATACTTTAAAAGCATGCACGAAATATGTCAAAACTGTTTGCCTGACTGCACTGGAATGAGCTCTGTCCTGGGACAGATCTTTTTCTTGCATCTCTGTTTTGGGAAAGGTTTGGATAACTCAAGCAAAACATCACAACTCTGAGGACATGTTGAGATCAACCCTCTGCAGGGCTTGAAGGCTTTATTTTGTCATTTCTTACAAATCCAAACAATAAATATGCCATAGAAAGGAATGATAATAAAATTGGTTAATTTAATTCTGTATCAAATTCTGTGGTAAATTGATTCAAGTGATAGATGTTTATACGACACAAGTTATGGAATTTGGCATAGGACGAGAGTATCTTATTTATAAAGAAAAATTAATGTAATCAAGGTCAGGTCTAATTTGATCTGAGGCTATTATTTTAAACGATGTGGAGGATTAGTATGCATTACTTACATTCAGTCTAGAATCCACAGATTTCAATTTATTTAGTGCATTTGTCCATTATAGTGAAGACATCTGCTTTAACTGGATGGGAGACAAATGCGGGAGCTCTTCTCTGTATGAGAAACGTGCTGGCAAACAGAGTAACGTGCCGTATTTCTGAGCCTTCCTGCCCTAAGGCACTATCCATGGACCTCACCCTATCGCTAACAAAACCAGCTCTAGCGACATTGTCCCTCTGCAAAGAGAAAAGAAGAAAAGGAGGGAATGGAGAATTTTTTGGGGTGAAATAAAACAGAATTTTGCGTCAAACTACGAGTTAATGCCTGGAGGCTCAGCTGGGTATTTTCTGTTGCATCACAAAAACGACAGCTCTTGTCTTCCAGCACAAAGTCCTAGAGAAGGAGAAGAGTGTGTGTTTATTTGTGGAAAATAAATGAAAGATCAGTGTATATCACATAGGTGATCATTTAATCTCGTGCTTGCCTCAAATACTGTTTGGAGCAGTGCGTTTCATTCACTGGCAGCTCAGCACAGCTGTATCACAATTGACCAAGAATGGAGTTGCTGCTTTTGTGGGACCTGTAGCATTGCTTAAGGGGATGTAAAGGGATTTTCATTGTTAATCTCTGCTCCATAAGATTTTTGGTCCAAATTTTGGAAGAAGAGACTTTGATTTAACCAGAGGAATAGCCGTATTCCTTTCAGTCTGTGAATGAACGTTGACACAAACATTCAAAACATCTCTAACCCATTTAGATACTGGTAACTTTAAAACTTCCAATAAAAAAGTTCAATTTATGGCTATTATCTTACAGCCTTAGGAAGTCAGAGAGAGATATTTATTGCCGCTCTTCAATGCCAACATTTGAGAAGTTAAAGAACAATTAAGAAACAAACAATATTGTGTGGTCACTTGCAATACCATAGAAGTGGGCTTGATGACCCCTGAGGTCCCTTTTAGTCCTCTGTTCCTAATCTATCAGCAAATGCAATCTTTTTTTTTTTTCTTTTTTAATTTAGAATTGTTTTTCTTGAACAACATTGAAGGTGCATTGTGAAGAAAATGAAGGCAGAGAAGGTTGGTTTGCCATCCAGCTGGCAAGCGTGGACATCCAGACGTGCCTCTGAAAGCCTTCACTCTTGTGTGGAAGCTTCAGGCATGCTGCTGTGACTTTCCTCTTTGCCCTGCCTCAGCCATGAAAAGGAGCCCACCTGCCCGATCATCTAACCAGTACGTTGACTCTTGGAAGCTGTCTTTCTTTTCCGAGGCAAATGGTTTGGTGCCTCTGACTGCCAGCCCTTCACAGACACCAGGCTCGCTCTCCACAGCACAAGAATCATTTTTTGCTGTTTGTTTGCCGTCATTCTCTTCAGCTCTTTAGAAATGTAACCTCATTTAACAGTCTCTGCACCCTGGAAGTGCATTTTAGACACTTTAATATGCTGCTGTCCCTAAAGGGGAGAATTTCACTCCTTGGCAGTGTGGTCTGCAGGTTCCCCATAGGAGAAGGTGTTGGGAGACTCTGGTTTCATATTTTTAACTGCATTAACTGCCCCTTATTGAATCTTCCATGCTTCCAGGTGCTGGTTTAAGAGAATGTGCAAGAGCTCAGACCATGAAGAATCTTTGGTGTAAAACTGGAAACTGGATTTGCAGGGAGGGGTAAGGTCTGCACCTCTCCACCATGCTGCGAAGAGCAGCTGGGGGATGCAAAATAGTCCTGCGTGCCCCGCGTGGGAGCAGGCACAGAAACCTGCGTCTTCCAGCAGCTCCTAGCGAACATGCACTACAGCTGGCTCTAACATCTGGAGCACAAAGATCTTACAGAGCCTAAAAAAAGCACAGCTGGGAGGGTCTGCAACTGCTGGATGAGAGGATCTATCACTGAGGCTGTATTTCACAGTGTGCTGGTTTTGGCTGGGATAGAGTTAATTTTCTTCACAGTAGCTAGTATGGGGCTGGTTTGGATTTGTGCTGGAAACAGTGTTGGTAACACAGGGATGTTTTCGTTCCTGCTGCGCAGTGCTTACACAGAGTCAAGGCCTTCTCTGCTCCTCACCCCACCCCACCAGCGAGGAGGCTGGGGGGGCACAAGAAGCTGGGAGGGGACACGGCTGGGACAGCTGACCCCAACTGACCAAAGGGATATTCCATACCATATGGTGTCATGCTCAGCATATAAAGCTGGGGGAAGAAGAAGGAAGGGGGGGACGTTCGGAGTGATGGCGTTTGTCTTCCCAAGTCACCGTTACACGTGATGGAGCCCTGCTCTCCTGGAGATGGCTGAACCCCTGCCTGCCGATGGGAAGTGGTGAACGAATTCCTTGGTTTGCTTTGCTTGCGTGTGCGGCTTTTGCTTTACTTATTAAACTGTCTTTATCTCAACAATAGGATAGGAGAGGGATTTTTGCTCTCTCAAGTACTGAAGACATGCATATGCTTTTCTGTTTAGCAATGGTGATAGAAAATATTCAGTCTCTTTAAAGGGAAAAATAAAAATTGATAAATTGCCCCATGATTTACAACTGAATCAGATCACTGGTGTATCATTTTCACAGTTTGTGCATAAGTACTGTCAGGAAGGGAGAAATTGGTTTTGCCACTATCATTAAAATCTTATGTGATGAATCAGATATGGTATCAGGAAATGGTATAACATACTTTATTTATTATCAGCTTATATGAATAGATTTCTTGGTGTAACTACAGAAATGTTGAATAGGAAGCAGTCACTGTGAAATCTTATTCCTCCAGACTTTGCCAGTCCATTTGTGCACACTCGGGCTACTGCAATTTTTACTGTAAGACAAGAATAAAACCTTACAAGCTGCCCCCCTTGCCTTGCCTGAAGTATTTGGCACTGTTGGAAAATATTTTGAATAGGTTGTATTGCTTACCTTTGACATCAGTAATGCATTCATTATTATAAACCACACAAATCATGAACCAAATCATGTTTTATGCCTGTCTAGAGGTCAAACCTTTCATCTCACTGGTATAAGTTTATTTTTATATACTCCGTAGGGTTTCAGGACAGATACTGAGTGTCCATTTCAAAATTTGCCCTGACCTAAACCATGGCTGAAAGTCAGCCCAGACTATAGCTTTCCACTAACCAGAAGAAAAACCCCTTACAGGAATTGAGACCATTCCTAAGCAACGTGTAAAGGGCTATGCAACAGCTTCAAACACTAAAAGGCAGGTGCCAATTATTCATTACAAAGGGACCCACATGCGAAATACCGAGAAACCAGAGTCGGAGTTGCATTGAAGAGAATTACAACATCTGCTTAGAAGAAGGAAGTGCACAGGTAGCCTGGATGGAATAAAGTCTTTTGTTGCCAGAATTCCCATTGAAGGGAGTTTTTGAGGATCCTTCTCCCTCTGGGCAGCTGCCAAAGCCCATTAGTCTTTGCTGCTGGCATCGCTCAGGCATACACAACTTCATAAACAACCTTCAAGGTCTGAAGTATTTGGCACTGTTGGAAAACATTTTGAATGGGTTGTGTTGCTTACCTTTGACATCAGTAATGCATTCATTATTATAAACTACACAAATCGTCAACCAAATCATGTTTTATGCCTGTCTAGAAGTCAAAGCTTTCATCTCGCTGGTATGAGTATATTTTTATACTTACAAATAAGAATGTTTGTTGGTGAGTTACTTCAAATACCCACCAAACACTGACACATACAGTAAATTAAAACTGATTTATAAAACCACACAGGTTGTGGTTCATCTCCCATCACTTTGGCTGAAAAAAGTTAAATACCTTTCCCCAGCTAATCATCTGACCTCCCTTGATAACAAGCAGGAGAGTCAGGGACCTCTGGAGAAGGAGCCATCCCACTCTGCAAGTGACTTATCCATCTTTTAGACAGTGATCTTGGAACAGCACAAATTGCCCTGGGACAAAACCCCTCTCCCTGGACTCCCTAAAGAAGATAGGTGCAGATATGGCACAACTCACATGCACACAACTGTCCCTAAATTTCAATAATGTTTTTTAAAGCTGCAAAATAGAGCCCTTCATGCAAAGGCTGGGAAAAAAATCCTGGCTCAGGCCCCTTGGGACAGTCTTCATCTGTTCATCTCAACGTGTGTCCTCATAAAAACATGCAACATTTTTCTCCGTTTCACTCACAGGATGGACTGCTCTCCACCGGCTCAGCAGATATTCTGTATTTTGTTTTCTCTTTTTTCACAGTGTGTCAGCCAGGCTCGATTTGCTCCACACATTTCAAACCTTGCTCTGAAGAAGGAATTATTAATTTCCTGTAGGCTTTTTCTCTGATGTGTCTTGCTACAGTGGCTGAACTGTTCACAAATTCAATCTGGCTATTTTCTTGCCACCTCAGTGAGATGAGAGGCAATTATTAACCCTTGTTTTCAGACAGGGAAGTGAGGCACAATGAGATTACACTTACAGTTATTCACGGATTTTGGATACCCAGGTGAGGACATCTTGGATCTGATATTTCAGAGCGCTTAGCTGGATTTAGCACTTTTTATTCAAAGTGCAATTCCCTCTGACTTCAGCTGCAGCGGTGAATACTCAGCATATTTGCAAACCAATCGCCCGGCTCTCACTCTCGTATCTGGAAAATGAGGACTGCATAAACAGTGATCACCTGCAGAAAGTGTGGGAGCAGAGCTAATTTGATGAAAAAGCATAGATCCAAAGTGCATTGCAGGACCTGATTTTAGGTACCTGGTGTGAGGAGAGAAAGCTAAACCAGAAAACTAGGTACCTACATCTTCTCTTCAGTACCTTAAGTCTCAGCAGCCCTTATTCCCAGCACAGCCAAGAGAAAAAATCTGAGACCAAAGCTGATCCCACCTCTCTTTGGGCTTACTCATAAATTCAGGAATGTGCATCTATCTATGCTCCTAATTTGCTTTTCTGTCGAAATGTGCCCTGAGACCATGTACCAGCATGTTCAGGAGAGGAGGAGGCAAAGGGTTGCTGAGATTGCAGCAGCCTCGTGTGGAGGGAGAGCCTTCACCAGGGAACACCAGAGACTTGTTCGAGCCTCTTGACAGCCTGACGGGATTTAAATGTACGCTCCCTAACTCCATTTGGTTTTAACAACCGGGCTTATCAACAGCTAGATTTAGATAAATCCGAAAACCAGTTAAATACAAATTCTTTAACTGGATTCATCCTTTCAACAGCCTCACAGAAATATTAACGTTACAGAAAATGCTGTATATTGGCAGAATATCTGTTCAGAATCCTTTATTAGGAATCATGGATTACACTTTCTAACAAAAACCAAATCCTATGCTGTTCCTTTATTTACAGCTGATCTTTCTGGCTTTGAAAACAAGATAAAGCACGGATGTCAAGGATCTCTTATCCAGAAAGCATTACCTTTTCTCTGTGAACATGATATTTTAATCCATAAACTACATAATAGGTATGTGCATTTCAGGCAACAGTAATTGATTAGTAACTTCATGATATGCTTAGTATATGACTTGTCCTATTGATTAATGTTGCAGTAACATTTTAACATCACCAGAATCACAACGTTGCTAAAGATAACACTGAAAAGATCACAGTCCGGTGTTGCTAATGTCTTATAAATAGAGATGATGCTAGAAAAATCTCCATTACCTAATTTACAAACATTTCAGGCAAATATATATGTGTTCTGTAAAATTGATTGGCCTGATTAGTCTGTTAGAAGTTATAACGTAAGCTTTGTTCCTTTAAACTGGGCCAAACTATTTGAATGAGTCTGGGAAATGGGTTTTTCCTGTTGTTACTTTTTCCTTCCCCTTCCTTTACTCTGGTCCCCTCATACCTTGTGGCAGTGCAGCCTGGCAGTGGAAACGCTTCCCCATATGGTTGAAAAACCCCCCCAAATCTGTAAGCAATTCCAAATAAGAACTTTACTATGAAGTGCCAGACAGCCAGGGAGAGGTGGTACTGCCATTTCCATGCGTTCAGATAACGAGATGCCTTGATGTTAACTGGGCTGAGCAGCAGAGGTGCGGGTCTGGGAAGGATCTCAAGGAGTGCAGGTGGAGTTAAAAAAACTGGTGCTTTATGGCAGGACTAAAATAAAGTTTCCTTTAAATGCAATAAATGGGATGGGGGCTCTTGCAGCCACAGGCTGGACTGAAGAGGCCAAGCAATCTCCAGTAGTGTCCTCAGCCTGCTTGTCTAACGGGTGGTCAGCTCCAACCAGCAGACGTGGGGCTGGCTGGGAGGTTGGGACCGTGAAAGCAGTGTCGTGTTTTGGGGGAGCAGTGCAGAGCACTCGGAAACTCCCTGGAGGGTCCCCTGCAGTCCCCTTGCAGGGCTGCAAGACTCCACTAGTGCTGCTAATCCACCGACGTCCACGGGCTATGTTGATGTACAGCCACAGGAGCTGTGGGCTTTACTGTGCAGAATAAACCTCTGTTTCCTTGCTCACATCACATCCAGGTGAATTTTCTTCCCTGGGAATATTCTGGCAATGAGCCATGAAGTTTCTCCTGTTCACAGGGAGCTGCTCCCTGTTCTTGGGCACCCACCGTATCTCAGGCCATGCTGTGGACAGGGTGGGGCAGCCAAATCTGTTGCACGCGCTTTTGATGCAATGGGGGTATTATGTGCACTACTGCTTTTAATCTCCCTTCACGGAGTTCCCCAAGGGGTTTAATTAGAGTCTTCTGGCATGAATTACAGCCAGAGGTCAGATCATAGAGTGTCTCAAAGACTCAGAGCTTTCTGCCCTTGCATAACTACAGGAGCAAAGGGAAAGAAAAGAATTTTTTTTTTGCTGTTCTGAAAGTCAAAACTCATGAACAAAACCCACCACTGATAAATAATCAATGTTTATTCCAAAGGCACAAAGAGACATGAGGTTTGTTAATGCTAATTGCTAAGGAAAACTCCCAAGACTGTCAGCTTTCTGTGTTGGGGCAGGAATGACGTGAAGGTTATGCATCAGTCAGGGGTATTTTTCTTCAGGTTTTTCTACAAGTGTTGTTATTATAACTGATCAAAAAAAAAAGTCTTTGGAAGGGAAGAGGAAAGTGAGAGTAATGGTGAGGGACCTTTCCATTTGTCTTAGATCCTGTTGTGTTTCCAAGTCTGTCACCCTCAGATTTACTTGGAGATAAAAAGAAATGCCGAAGAGATGAAGAAATCTGGACAGTAGTTGGGGGCATCTTTCATTTCTTTTTTCATTGTGCTTTTTTTGGTAAAATAAAAATAAGAGAAATGAGTCAATCTGTACGTATCAAAGAAATCTGCACGAATCCAGATTTAAGTTTTTTGCCATGGAAAGCCTGGCACCCCACTCGCCCACAATCACAGCCTTCGAGAGGTGTCTGGGACAGTAGAAGCAACTACAGCTTTACACAAAAACACGCTGACATGCCACTGGAGTCATGGGTTTCCAGCCTAGTCCTTGGGTCGAGCAGCCTGCCTGACAAAATGCACCCCAGCAAAAGCTTACAGAAGAGCCCAACATGAGATTGCTTCTTGTCCTGAAGGAACGATGTTGAATTTCTAATTTGAAACTCTTGGCAAGGAGGATTACCCACTCCTAGAATTAGCATTCTGAAGGGCTAAGTAGCCACTGGGTCAAAGTATGTGTCAAAGAAAATATTCTTTGGGCTTCTGTTGGGCTCTTTTGTAGAAACTTTTCCATTAGCAACCTGGTTTTAGAAGGCTTTAAGAAAATATGAAACCGAGAAGAGTTTTTATCACTCTGTCACCAGGGTGCTTTGTCAAACTTCTTATACAAGCACAAGCAATACATGACTTTCTACATTATTTTCCAGTGAAAAGTGAAATGACTTTATGGATCTTTTTTTCAGGATGGGTGGAGGGATGTAAAAAGGAATAGTTGTAGCCACTGACATGTGAAGGTGGGCTGTAAAGAGCAGAAGTAGAAATCTGTTCTGAACAGGTTTAAGCAATAAAAGACCCTACAGGGAACCATCAGGATGGACAGAAACTACTTTCTGACATGGAGACAGAACAGAAATGGTGAGAAGATGCCCAAGATAAATAAATGGGGAAAAAAGATATGACAGTTCTGTCTAGTCAATGTATTATGTATAATACATAGGGAATAATTATGCATTGGCATGGAGATGAACTGTGGGACAATTTATTCTGTTTTTTTTCTTGGAGCTTACAAACTCTAAATTCATAGTCTGAGTCCTTGAAATCAGCCAAGGTTTTATAGCACAGTTCCATCAACCAGTGACGCTGCAAGACAGAGATGAGGTTGTTATACTCTGCTATGAACTTTGTGGTCAGGTTACTGGATTAGATTTGAATGGAGAATTAGGAAAGGGTCATGTCTGCTCCCTCTGGGCTATATTAAATACAAGACACAATCACATGCAACAGCTTCACATTGGTACCAGCCCTGCACGTACTCGTGGGCAATAACATTATTTTGAGCTCTTATCTAATAAATTATTAGAAGCATCAGCTTCCTTCCAAAAGGCTGGAAGAAGCAGACTTTGGTTTTAGGTTCCCTCAATTCTGCAGATTACTATTTTGGACCCGATTGTTCCTCAGCACAGTCAGTGGTAATTCTTGATTATTTCAGATTAAATAACACCAGAACTTCACCGCTCGTTACTGTAAAATTTGCCCTCACAACAACCTCAAGCAAAGGAACACCACAATCAAAAAATTGAGCCTTTGTGCCTCTGGGTTGAATATTTTAAGGCATTTGAAGACAGGAGCACACTGGGAATTTCTTATGCACTCAACCTGTCAAAACTCCCACTAAATACTGTTAGGCACATTTCAGTCATGTTAAAAAACAGTGTTCAATAGTGCAGTGACTCATATTGTCAACAGTAACTATACACACAGACAAAGTAATCAACAATTAGGGTTATCCTACTCTGGATGGTCGATCCAGGACAACATAACAGGATTTTTGTTTTCCCCATGCTGCTTCAGCTGTCTTCCAGAATCTTAATTCCCTTTAGAAAAAGAGTCCATCAAGATCTGAAGCAAAGGCTCTTCATTACATTTCTCCCTGGTGATGTCTAAAAACTGTTTAGCAAGCGATCATTTTATTGAAAAATAAGTGGATTTTTGGTTTTGTTGTTATATTTTAATTGAATATAACGTGTTATAATAGTCCTTTAAGGGATAAACAAGAGGACTAATTTTTACCCCAGTCTGGGTACTAACCTGCCCTTAACATGTTCCACCATTCCCATAACATCCTGCTTTCCAGCACAGTAACTGAACTGTTCTGCATCATTTTTTTCCTAATTGCATTGAATAGCAATGACAAAACCAGGGACTGCAGTTTGGTTCCTTGATGAAACCCATTTTTAAGCTCAAATATTGGCTCTAGCTCAGCTTAATTCTTCTTTAAAGTCAAAAGTGCTTTTTCAGTCATGAGGTATGTAGAGATTTATCACAGACTGCTGCACAAAGGCTGATACTTCATGTCTAAGAGTGGACTTGCAGGATGGACTGAGGTTTTGATTCAGGAAGCATATTCCTATCTCACGCTGGTTTGTTGGGTTTTTTTGGGTTTTTTTTTTGGTGCGTTTTTTTTTTCTTTCCCCATAAAGCACAGCACTGCTTGACTGTGCTTTGGCGAAAAGAGTGAAGACTTCTCTCAGCCTCCCAACCTCACTTATCTACTTGGGGCAGGTTCTGCTACTAGAAGGGAGAAAAAGGGACTTATACTCACCTGATTTACCATCTAGATAGGCAGATCAGCTGCGATCTTCCTCCAAATACCATCACAAATAACTGTTCTTTCAGCAAATGACATGCTTAATGATAGACACATGAATTATCCCACCCCTGCTCAGTAAAATCTCATAAGCAGGTGCTCAGATCCTGAGGAAGTTGAGTCTGCCTGAATCAAGCATGAATATGCATAATGGTTGAACAATTTGGCTTTCAGTATAGGATTATGCAAATTGCAGATTACACGCACAAATGAATTGCCACTCCTTGATTCACAATTAATCACTTCAACCGTTTCCCCATCTGCTTTTGTTCCACTTTTATTGTTCCTTTCATTTCTCTAGTATACAAATCTGCACTTTTCTGCAGGGAAACGGTTGCATTAACTCAGTCTTGTAAAACAGAAAGCATCTCTTTTCCACTACAGATTCCAAACTTCCGGAAATCTGAGCTCCTATTTCTCAAGGAAAAGCTTTTTTCTCTGAAATTAGCAGAGAAATTCCTCTCCTCTCTAGGCCAGGGAGCTTCCCAAAGGAGGCTGCTGCAGCAGCAGAGGTGATCAAGCAGAGGTGCTTCAGCCCAGGTAGCAGAAGAGGCTTCATGCCAAATGCAACACGCGATTAGCTTTCAAAGTCAGAAAAATGTCATTTAAACCTCAGCATGCACCTGTCAACAGTACTGCTCCGAGATTTGTGATCTGTAAACTACCCGGAGAATTAGTTGATCTCTATTTCAAATTGCAACACATTTAAACTCTCTCTCTTTCTCCTTACTTTGGCTGGCTTCACCTATGTGATATTTCTAATCTGCTTTGAGTTCTTGTGCTTAAGTTCGGCTGGCCCTTGCAGCTGAGACTCTCAACATCAGCCAGGAAGGTTCAGTCTTTACTAGGATGAGTCACTAATAATAATGATGGTAGGAGGGAGGGAAGAATGGGATCTTGGCTGGAAAACGAAGGTTTGGGGATAATAACTGAGCACAGTTAAGGCTCAAGTGGTTTAGCAGCTGGCTGAGCACCCATTCCGGCAAAGAGGCTGCTGCTGTGCTGTAACTAGCACAGTAATTTATCAGTAGGTGCCTGGTATTCAGTGCACACCTTTTCATCCATATGGAATAACTGCGCATTTGTTCAGGGGTTGCTTTCTTAAAGTATGGGTTGCTCTGATGTGTTAAAATATGGGTTGCTTCCAGTTAGCAAAGCATAGGTTGCTTTGAGTTGTTAAAGTACGGGTCTTCCTGGCATGAGGAGTTTCTTTTGCATTTGATCAAAGAAAGGACAGTCATGGTAGCACCAAAACTTCACAGGTAGCGTTCAAGGGCTTGCACTCATGCAGGCAGTGCCAACGAGCACCGTTGTCTATGAGGACGGGCACAGGGCACTTAAAGGATTTGTCCACATAGACCACTGGCTCTGCCAGCTTGTCACAGATTCAAATTCAGGGCAAGTTTCTATCAGAAAGAGTTGCATCTTTAATGCTCAGACAGGTCCATTTGAAGTGCTAATTTTTGCCTAAGGCCATCTTCCCCAAAATCTTGATTCATGTGGCACCTGAGATGGGCACCCGTCCTGCCATGGGAGCTGTTAGGCTGCTGCCAGATGGGTGTCACAAAGGTTTGTGACACCCAAGGCCATGCATTGCAAAGCGGTGTCGGAAAATGAGAAGTAAGGATTATTTTTTTCTGCTTAGGGGAAAGTTAAATCACATCTCTGCTTCTGGTGAATAAGTTTTCAATAAAGCTTTCCATAAGAGCCTTCACCTGCTTTCAAAGAAAAAAAGAAATCAATAAAACTTTCTGGCTACTGTCTATATTAATGGTGGGAAAAACTGTACTTATTGGTGTATCAATTACCACAATTAACAGGCTAATGGCCTGACACACCCTGCTGTGCTCAGGAGATTTGGCTATTGGCTACTTTCTTTAGATTTTCTGAAACATGTGACGTTGCTTTTCCTATAAAGGGAGGAGTCAGGATTTTACGTGGACATCCTCCCTGATTCTTTGTGTTACCCCAAGGAACACAGGGTACCTAATGAAGGTCATTACTGCTGTCTTGGTTAGACTTTTGTTATTAAGAGGATAAATATGTGTGGGGTTATCTCTTTCCTCTGAAGTAATCATACTGGTCAAGAGTGCTGAATAAAAGATAAGAAATACTTTTCCATTTTTTTAAGTGCTTTTGCATTACTACAGCAAGTGCCTCAGAGAGTTATGGTTTAACTGCCCTCCATGATAAAGAATTGTTTCTATGTAAGACTTGCAGATGTCAAAAGTCTTTGCAACATCTCTTGTTGAGAAGTTGCTGTAGCCCCTCTCTCCTGTAGCCAGGAGGCGGTCAGCCTGCTCCTGTCTCCATGACAACCAGGATTTTAGAACTCACCTCAGTGCCTGTTTCAGATGATGCTTCATCCTAAACACGATAGAGACAATGGCAGAAAATGTGCGTACCCCAACTCAAGAGGTACATCAACTAAAGAGACTTAAGCAAGCTGTACTGAAAACTATATTTCTTGAGAGTGCCTTCCAAATAACTTAGACTGGCATGCCCACAACTTGCATGTGGATAAATATCCTTGAAGGGAATTAGGGATTACAGGTGTGGGATTGCATCACTATTTTAATACATTGTCGTTCCAGACTGGAAAGTTCCACAGGACCTAAAAAATCCAGATTTGCTAGATTTTCCCCATTTTCCCATTCTATAGGCACTCTGCTTTCAGAATTGAAGACACTGATTACTTATAGGTAAATAATACTTCTTATGTGCCTAAGGTAAAAAAAAAAAAATCTTTTCAAGATAATGCCTCCTGTTCTCTTCTGAGCCCTAACGATGTGGTGGCTGACCTTCCACATGGCTGTAGCAATCTTACAGGAGGTCATGAAAATCAATTGCAGATCTGAGAAGTAAGATCACAAACTTAGAAGTGAAAGCAGATGGATCAAAAAATCCCCAAATGATGATATTGATGGCATCCCTTGCCCTGGGGCATTAGATGACTGCAGAATCAAGGCATACCTGGAGTAGTTCCTCCAAACTTGCAAGAGCGATAAGAGATTGGCTGTGACTCTCAACGTGAAACGAATTGTACGGCATGAGAAGAAAAAGAGAATACCGAAAGATAAATGAACTCAAGTGCAGCCATGACTTTGAAATATGAAAATAAATTTATTTAAAAGGGGAAATGTTAAAATGAATTAAACATAAAAAACCCGCCAATTCATGGAAGAATTAACAAAATGCTTTATATCCTGTCGCCATCTACTGGATTTGAGCTGCAGCAGGAGAACACGGGAGAGAGGAGATCGTGGAAGCTCCGCGGGCACTCGGGGAAACGCGAGGACAGCTACAGAGTGTGGAAACCCCTAGGCCACCAAACCCAAGGCCATGGTTACGCATGCTGCAGTTTGTCAAAGAGCTGTGAACTGCTTCCCACCCTCACCGTCATCCCAGGGCACGGGGAGGTGGCCGCTGCACAAAAAGAAGGTGTGTGGCTGAGTTTCTCGAATGGAGGGCAACTGTCACCAACGGGGTCTCCCCTCGCCAGGGTCACCCAAGGAGGTCTGGAGGGAGGATGAGTTTTCGTGTCAGAAGCTGGCATCTTTGCACTCGTGGCTCCAAGGGGTCCATGGGCGTGCTGAGTGGGACATCACTGCTGTCCCCACTGCATGTACTTCTGGAGTTTCTACTTCTAGCAATGAAACTGAGAATCAGGAATCAAAAGGCTTTTTGGACCAAATAGATTTTTCTCCTTAATTTTTTGAAGTGGAGTCTAAAAGCTTTGTGCTTTATTTGCCCCAGAACACAAGAAGAGAAGAAATACAGAGCCATGCTCAGAAAGGAGTTGGTGGTAAGGCATTGGCTTCACCTACAGACCAGTACTGGAGATCCTGGATGGTTCCTCTCCCATCTATCAGAAACCGACCCTATACTCCCCAGGAAAGCACATGAGCCCTCCTTCTACATGGTATTTGCGTGAGCAGGAATACTCTCATTCAGTCAACACTAAATCCTTCTAATCCATTAAAATAAACAAACAAGCACTGGAAGTCCCTTCATGGAGCAACATTTAAACCCTCAGTTTGGAAAGCAGTCTTGCTCAATTTTTTTGTCCTAGTGACCACTTATTAAATATTTCACACAGTCTAAAGCAATCTCAACAAAAGTGACTGTTGGTCTTGAACAGCCCCCCTAGCTAATAATCAGCTCTCTTATTAGAGCTAAGCTCATTTTCAAGTGTAGTCTCTACTTACTATAGGGCAGGGATTTGCACCAAGATCTCCTAGGCTCTGGGACGTCCTAAGGATGTTCTTCCCCACAAAAATTAATCTTTTTTTCTGAAATAAATTATTGTGATAATTTTGGTCTTATTTAAGATCAGATAAACCAAAACAAAACAAAAAACTCACACACAACAACAAAAAAGGTGCATCTCATGCAATTTTAGCTGCCTACAAGCTAGATATCTATTTTAAATTATCATTTACTTTTCCTTTATAGAGAATGGAACAAACAGACGCTGCCCAAAGATGATTCATCCCACCTATTTAAGTCATTTACCCTAAACTGGAATAAAGTGCCCCATGTGGATGCTTCAGAAGGAGCTGTTGGTTAAACCAGACCAAAACTTCTGGCAACCGACATCAGGTTTGAAGAAGTCTACAGAGAATCTTTTTTTTTTCAGTTTTATTGGCAACCGACATCAGGTTTGAATAAGCCTACAGAGAATCTTTTTTTTTTCAGTTTTAGTATTCACCAAAAATATTTCAGAGTATAATTGTATCCTGATGAAAGGTTGATTATATATGCATGTAGTTCTAGGTGAATGAATAAACTGTTGATTGGTTAAGAAAAACAGTGTCCTGGTGCGAGGACAGATGATTGAAAGTAGGCCTGAAATCAACCTTCAAATTAGTAAACTAGTACTCTGTAGGCTCAAAAAAATGAAATTACGTAAATTGCATTCTGTCTTGATACTGTGTCTAAAATGTAGCAAATTGGAACACTGAGTTTTTAGACAGAGTTCAGCTATTTAAAATCGAAATAAAACCATGCCTGATTTGTAAAATTTCCCTTTCTCCATCCATTCTTCTCACCAGGGCCAGACTCCCTATTTATACTCCTTCCTACCTGTTCTAGGCTCTGGGCCAAAGCAAAGCCACGTTTGCTTTAGGTATCCCTGAATTTTCAGAATAGTGATTTGCAGGGTCAGAAGCATCCTGGGTGCTTGCTCTCTGCAGAGACAAACTTTGCACTTTGTCTAAGTCCACAGAGCTATGTACACTTACGCAGATCTGAATTAATCCTGAGAAAAAATTGGTCTTAATATATATCTGTTTACCAAGAATTCACTTTGCTGGGAATCTATCCCTTTTTCCTAAGCATATAGCTTTCTACTACTGATGGGTAGAGGATCATCACTATATTAATTGTCTGTATGTGTGACCAGACCATCTGTCTGGTCATTTCTCTGCTGATGGGTTGAGTCAAATATTCAATTTATTTGTGAATAGGAGAATGTGTACACAGGCTCTTTACATTAGCTTGCCCTTCAGATGTGACCGGGCTGGTTCCTCTGTTGCCAGGCCAGCCTGTGGGGCAGGAGGATGCCATACTGCCAAGGCTTTGCTGAAACACAGCGCTACGACAGCATGGTCTCCTTCTGCCTCCTGAGCGTCACTTCAGGCTAAGAACGATGTTCGGAGATAGAGGCTATTCCAAGTGACAGCACTAGGGGAGATAATCTAAAAATGACAGGATCATTCAGCTTAAATATATAATTAAGTCCTCAAGGGATCTTCTGATTTTGATTGATTAAAGGCACTGTCACTTTTGTGGGTCTCCATCTTAGGGTAGCTATGGAAACATTTGGAAAAAAGGGTCCTGGTGAATGGGTGGGCTCTGTAACGTAATTTTCTGCATAAAGCACAGATTGCCTCACTTTCAGGGATCTGTCTTTTGTGGGGGATGGTTTGAGGTACTCAGGTATAAGGGAGTAAACCCTCATGGATTAAGGGGTGAGCTGGATGCTGATTTGGGGGATCCTGAATCCCTTTGCTGCATCAGCACCAGCATTGGGTGAGACAGCAGAAGTTTGCCCCTCTGCTGTTCTGCCCTCCCTAAAGGGGACTGCAAGAAAAATTAGTGTAAATATTGCAAGATACCTAGCGTTTTGAGGCACAAAGAAGGTACCATGTACCAGCCGCTTGGCAGCATCTGTCCATGCAGATTTAATATGAATGAGTGTGCAATAGCTTATCCCTGAGTGAAAACACTTATAACATATATGAAAGGGGGAAAATGTGGGACTACGAATACCATACAAAGCCTGGATTAAAATCACTGACATAACGTTCTCCTTAATACTCTGTCTGAAACGCTGACCTGCCCCTTTGACATCTTTTTACCTTGTTAAGTGTTTGCAAACCTTTCCCTCTGGGGGCTCAGAGGTCAGGGCCCATGTCCATGCCCCTGTAATAACTGTGCTAACATGACGGGTGGGTAGTATGAGAAAGGTAGACATGAACATTCTCCTACTATTAAGATATTTCTTGAAAAGGTCATTCAAACACTAACCCTGAAATTATAGCCATCTCCAGATCTCAGAAGGAGCCATTTATGGAAGAGGAATAAACCCAGTAGACGAGGGATTTCCATCATTTAATATCAGATGTGGTCTCTCTTCTGACCCCAGAATGGCCTAAATGTCAAGCATGTTTTGTGACCTGAAAGCGAAAAAGTTGATTGAAAAATAGATATTGGAAAAAGGCAAATAGTCACACCAGTATGTATTCATAAAAAATTAAGGTTGTTGAGGTGAGAAGCAGTTTTGCCTTTGGTTTTTTATTTCATCAGAAGAAAGTCCTATAATGATTATCCCATAATCCTCTAAATTATACTGGATAATAGGGCACTGGAAGAACGAAGGCAAGCAGAGCATCTACACTTACCCTGGAAAAGGTTATCACTCTCACTGTTCTGCCTTTATGACTATTTTGATATTTGCAATTAGAAACTCAGCACTGATTATGTCCTATGCACCAACTAGTAAATGTCAAGGTCTGATCTGGGAATTGAACATGTGCTGAAGTACTTCAATTTTTTTTTAAATTTTCTTTTACACTGGGGCCTAAATCTTTGTTTTTGTAAACAACCACAGCCCTGATCTAACTAAACACTTAAGCTTCTGCCCTTGTTTAAGTACAGAAAGAGTCCCACTGAAGTCCTTTCAAGTTAAGCACAGATTGAATCAAGATATAGATTTAATTAATGGCACATCCCACCAGATGTGAATGCTGGAGCACACAGCATTTGCTTCTGCTTTCAGCCTCTGTGTAAGGCTAACTCCATTAATACTTTCACATCGATGAGCTTGCCGGGCTACCCAACGAGGCTGCCTGCCTGACGTCAAGGCTGCTGTCAACCTATCTAGTCCAATTCAGAACAATTGCTCTCAACCTGTATTTAGCTTTGAAAATTATCCTTCTAGTTCAGACATGAATTCTAGTGGAAGCCACAATTAACTCTTTAATTGTTAAATGTGGAATATGAAAGGAGATTTTGGAAGACCTTAATGAAATCCAGGGGGGCTCTTCAATATGATATGGCACCACATAGCAAGGTCATCAGCAATGGGAGGAACATGGTAGGAATCCATTAATGGATCACCTGGGATAAAATGACACCGGAAAGAAGACGGAGGTGCAATATATAACATGATAATCCCAATTGCTGGGCCAGGGAAATCTGCCTCCAGTCTACCAAGGACTCTAATAAAGTCACCAGAAGCTGCTGGTCTCTCTCTTTGGCCATCCAGGAGTTAATCCTTCTACACTGAAACTGGGTAAAACCATCACTTTTCCATGAAGTGGAGGCACTGCACGTGATCCCCATTCTCTGGTGTTTGCTTGACCAGCTCCATCAGCTTGAGAGTCAGGTAGGTTTGTTTCCCCACTGATCCTTCTGTCTCCAAATTATTGGCTCTGACATTAAAATGGATTTAGTATAGTCCGAAGCCTGAATTTTCAAAGCCCTTTGTCTTGCATGAGGTGGAACTCCCTTTCTGGTAACGAGTCTTTTAGAAGTCCTTACTGCTGTGGTTATGTCAGGTCATCCGTTTTAATTTGTATACTGAATGCCTACTACAAGCATTGTAGTTTTATTAGAGATTCCTTTGCTCTTTTCACTTCTCTCTTTCTCCCTGAATCTCCTCCCTTTTCCCTCTGTACCTGTCTTATTTCACTATTTTTTAACATTGTTAAATATCGCCTGTTTAGGGCTCTTGTCTGCTGCTATCTTCATGCACTGCGGCTGCTTTGCAGTGCCTGGCACCCAGACGGGGTTGTGGGAGGCACTGGGTCACCAGTCTACACCTGGCCCACAGCTGTGGTGGGATCTCACAGGCATCGTTTGCTGTGAGTCCCTCCCATGGCCTCCCGAGGACTGGGATACATGTCCCCTGCAACCTGTGCTCGGGAAGGGGTGTTAGACATTTCTTTGGCACACCTTACCCTAGAGCCCAGCAGAAGTAGGGGGCCCTAGCGAGGAACCGACTGGGTGGCTGTTGGCAATGGATGAAGCATTGTACACAGTCCTTCCTTCTCATGGCAGTCCAGCAGATCCCAAGTCCTGGAGGGTCCCATGGCCTGCTGTGCAGATATTGGGACACTGAGGACAGGGATGGGATGGGATGGGATGGGACAACATGGCATGGATGCTTGGGATGCGTGGGATGCTGGTGAAGGCTGCCAGCAGAAGCACGTGTGTATGCAGAGGAGGAAGGGAAAGGGGGTGCTGACAACCCCATGTCCATGGCACGAGGGGAGGGAGGATTTGTAGGCATTCCCTCACTTGTTATTTAGGGCTTTTTTCACTTGCCTGAGCAGTGTGAAGTGCTCTGGCAGGACATCCTTGCCCTGACGGAGATGTTTCTTACATATGTGTGCAGGCACATAGATGTTTGTGGGTGTGAGATTTTCAAAGAAAGAGCCCCTCTTTGGCTCATTATGTTTCTTTATATTTCCTCTCCTTCCTCCCCACTCTCCTGAACTGGACTGTTTTAGAGTCAAACTTGGTGCTCTGCACCATGCTGCGGCAAGAGGGATATCAAATATTTAGTAGAGTTTCAGGTGTTTCTCCCACATTATCAGGCATGAGAAGATGTTCTGTCACCTGAAAAACACCAGCAGTGTGACATGTCCTTCCTGCTCGAGATCTCTTCTGGCAAGGGAGTTGCCTCTTATAACAAGGGGCACAAGGCTGCCTGGAAGGATCATAATGTATATTAGTTATTTATTAGCTCTCAGAAGATTTAAGTTTTAAATAATGTACCAATTTGCCTTGCAGGTCTGATAACATATGCGTAGGCTCTCAAAAAGGTATTTTAAAAGGTATTTAAAAAGCTTTTGGACTCCCAACAGTAATTGGCAAACAATTTTTAAATCTTCCTGGCATGACTTTCATCAATCAGATGTAGATGTAAAGAATTAAGACACTTCTCCAATGCACCATAATCATAATAAACCCCACGTAGATTTGCCTGGTCTCTCTCTGTCTTTACCATCTCTGTGTAACGCACGGTTGGTCTGAAAGGCAAGCGTTTTACACAGAGCTTCAAGAGGAAGAGGGGATTATGTTGGGTGTAAGGACCAGACTGACTCTAACCCCCGGCATTCTTTCTTTCCCCACTTGTTTAAAACAGGTGAAATTACAATCTGTTGAAATCAGAGGAAAGTCGCATTTCATCCCTCAGTCCAGCATTTAATTCCAGGGCAAAGAAAATGAGTTACACAGAGGGGAAACTGCAAATGAAAAACAAATAAAAAA
Source organism: Fulmarus glacialis (assembly GCF_000690835.1). Classification (NCBI taxonomy): domain Eukaryota; kingdom Metazoa; phylum Chordata; class Aves; order Procellariiformes; family Procellariidae; genus Fulmarus; species Fulmarus glacialis. The sequence goes on from NW_009214894.1 coordinate 91,920, forward strand.
AAATCAAATCATGGTGTCAGCAGAATATGTCTGGAAATAGAAGCATGCAGCAGGAAAGGTTTTTCTGGATTGCTGCATCCTGCTTTACAGTCTGCAAATTCACAACATTGATAAATGGGAAAGAGCCCTACAGAAGGCTTGAATATGTATCTCTGGCTGAAAACTCACAGGGTTAAAGCTGTTTCAGTGAAAAACGGTAAAAGAAACGGGTCTTCTACAAGTGGAACAAAAGGTACTAATGGGCTACTCAATCCAAAAACTAAAGGTGTGAGGCATTCCAGTGGATACAGCTCAGAGCTAGAGAAAATTTCAGGCTAGAAATAAGGTGAACACTGTTAATAATGAAGGTGATTAACCACTGGAGCAGCCCTTCAGAGGATGTTGTGGTTTCTCTGTCGTCGGCAATTTTAAATCAGGACTGGATAATTATTTTGTAAATGCTGTACTTTAATTCAAAATGGAATTGCTTCAGGGAAGTCCTGCAGCCTGTGTGACACAAACACTGAGACTGGAGGGTCCCGATGGCCCCTTTGGCTCCGCATCAGTGATCTGTGGGAAGCTGAACACGGAGGTAGGGTGACATCTCACATCTTTCTGTTTGTCCCAGCGCTACACCTTGTGGCTTTATTTAGCAGAGCCACTTCTTCCCGCTCCTGCCAAAGAAACATACTCTTGTGCTAAAAATCATTTGACCAACTGCATAATTTCTTTATTTTTCATCACATTCAGGGCTTCTGTAATAACAACACAATTTTTATTCCAAAGGAACAGAATTAGACATCTAATGATAGAGAATCGCTGCATAACGCTGAATAACTTAATTTAATTTTAGGTCTGGCTTTTCTCCCTGTACATGACAAGAAGAAATCAAAGACTGTTTTGTCAGTCAGATTGTGATATCTGTAAAAGGATGAGAACAACATCCTTTCTTAGAAATGTTGTGGGAATAATAGAAAAAAGGATTGAAGGGACCTCAAGAAATCATGTGGCCACTGCTTTTAGACCTTGCTGTCTGAGCAGACCCTGGCAGGGGGAAGTATGGCTTTTAGCACCTACGATTCTGGTCTCAAACTGGAAATAAAATGCATACTGTTCCAACTGGGACATCCAGGAGGTGATGGCAACTGCTCAGCTGGTTATGCTTTGGGTGCTTTCCTCGTAGGAGCCAAGCAGCCACAAGAGCACTCTTCATTGTATGTAACTCCATCAGCTCCAGCAAGCTGTTCTGGCAGATAGAGGAATGCTGCAAGAAAAGCTTGGCTGAACTCACTTCCCTGCAGCCAAATGCAAAGGAAAATTTTAGGTCAAAAACTTTCACCTGAGAAATGAGGCATTATCCCTCACTACCAAGACATTTAAAGAAGCAATCTCATTTTATAAAGTCCAAATCTTCCAGGAACCCCTGATGATCAGCTTTCCTAAATAAAATTTATGGGCTAAAAGACTAACCAGGAAGCTGCTGACCTTAGACCAAAAATGTACGTGGAAAATAACGGGTATGAGGAATAGCAAACACAAAGCCTTTTGCCTATGGAGTATGGCAAGTTCATACCAAAACATCTGTTTTTGGGATATGCATTTAAAGCTTCTTTGGGTCCCTCCCTTCCCCTCTTGCTCTACCCCAGGAGACAGAAGGCAATGTCAAATTGCCTTTGCTAGAACTGTCCCTGTAAAGCGATAATGACTGTGACGGAGGACTATGCATCACTGTCCTTGTACAGAGGCTGCTTCCAGTAAGACCCTCATGAATCACGACTGAGACCAGACCAAGGGTCACAGTTTCCTAAACAATGACTTAAATTGATTTTGGTTTCTTTGCTCAAGCATACAGTCCAAAAAAAAAGCCCTGTGCATCTTAAATTCACCTGGGATTCGTGTTTGCATTTGGAAAACTTTCCAGCTACAGCAAATCTGCCTTGGTGCATTACCCAAATGGCCCCAGCCTGAGCCTGCAAGAACTAGAAACACAGCAGAATGGCCCAAACCCCATGTGTTGAAATAGTGCCACAGTGCAGAAAAGAAAGCAAGATTCATGGGAGACAAAGAGGAGAGGGAGAAGCCAAAGAGCAGTCAGCGTAATGCTGCTGCTATAGATCTAGGGACGCCTGGACTCTGGATCCTGCCTCCTTCAGCATTTCTGAATCTTATGCAATGATTATTTAATGCAATTTATGTCAATGAAGGAGGGTTAGGAACAAGAACTCAGTTTCAGAGTCAGCATCCCTGTACCGTCTACACAGCAGGAGGCAGAGAAGATCTTTCACCCAAATTCATCTGAAGCTTGGTGTCTGACTGTCTCCTGGGGGGTGGGAGGAGTGTAGTGAAGGGAAAGGAAAGCTGACAGCTCATGGCTCACAAAGACATTATACCAGGTCTCTTGATTTCTTGGGTGAGAACCTTTATCCTTAGGCTGCTTTATACAAACTGTCAAAGACACCAGTCACTGGTTTTTTTCCAGTGAACGACTTCATAGACCTGAATTTCACCTTTGTCATATTGGAGTAGGTCCTCTTTGCTGGCTCTAGGTACTTTTGGCTTCTTTTTTTTTTTTTTTTTTTGTTGGGGTGGAAAAAGGGCTTAAGTTAACATTTTGAAGAACCAGCCTCCCATGAGCTTTCTCACTTGCAAACTTTGGGGCTAAAAACATGCAAATATCTTGGGCAAAGAGGAGCCCACTGGTGCAATGTGGGACCTCAGGAGCACAAAGCACCATGTTATCTGAAGCGCTGTGCACAGCTTCCAGAAGCCGACCCACATTTGAAGTGGTTGCACTCTTGTGGCTTGAGGTTCCCATTCAGACTCTTCATGTCTTACATACCTAATTACTGGTTTAGGATATTAACAGGTGTATTCATTGATGTCTCCATTACATTTCCCCTTTTCCCCTGGATAGCTCTTGCTAGCAATCCTCATGCTTTACATTACTCTTCTAAATTTATTTGTGAGACGTTTAAGACAAACCTGACAATTCCAATCAATAAATAGGTCCAAACATTACTTGTTTGGTGATAATTATTTGCCTACAACCCCCTTTTTCCATTTCACCCATCTGTTTTCTCGAGTTAGCTTGACTGCCTGTACCAGAATTCAACTCTAAATTGATTGCTTCTGTTCTTATTGCAGGAATCCCTATGGGCCATCCATTTTAGTGGACTGGGATTGCACCAGATGTGGATATGATTTGTATTGGATCTGAATTCTATACAAACCAGTGTTAAATTTTCATGTAATTTACAGACCAAATTAGCCTCATTCACTTGGTTGGGTTCTCCATCCTGCCTTGACCTTTTTGGACAAGTTGGAAGAAAGATGGGAAAAGTGAAAGGTCAAAATAATTTGAAAAGACCTTACAAAATACAGAGGGCCTGGCAGAATTGTTAGCTTTTGCTATATATCTTTATTCTTCTTTTGGGCTTAGCTTTAGATTCTCTGCTTTGTATTACAGAAGGATAAGTTTGTGTTTAGGACAAAGCTGAATGTCAGAGCATGTTCAGAGAATTTCACACATGTACAGAAACGGGTTCTGGTATGCTGCTTTAGCATGTAGCCTTTGGTGATTATATCTAACCATGTGAAAGATGGTAGAAAAGGAGATGTGACAGTTGCAAATGGAAATGGAGCAGTGTGGGCTACCTCGATGGAGGCACTTGGACACCATGGCCAGTCCCTGTAGACATCCAAACTGCAAGGGTTGACTGGTGTCCATCTAATCTTCATAAATCAGCTAGCTGATAACATAAATTGTTGGAAGACTTCAGCACACAGTGAGTTCCCAAGCAAATTAGATTTGCCGAGCTTGAAGGTGTGAATCCAGGACTCTGCAGACTCCAGAGAGTGTTTGGGAGCTGGAACTACAAAACCAGCAAAACTGGCTATCTCATGCCAGCATATTTTCCTCAGCTGGCGATATTTTTGCAAATCACATGCATTTTATATATACAATACATTATCTCTGTAACTAGAAAGTTAAATATTGACAAGACACTGCCAGCACAGGTGCAGAGGCAAAAAAACATTGGTTTTAATTTGTTGCTCCATGATTGACCAAGTCTGGGTTTGGAAGGAAAATGAGTCCTAGAGTGGAGGCGTCTCCAATAAAAAATGTAAAAACAGTTCGATAAATAGACATCGGAGATGATGCAATGTCCCAGTGATATGGTGATAGTGGTCACAAGCAGTGAATCATAAAGAGATACCTCTCCAACCAGAATCATGAAAAAGAAAACATAACTGATACCAGATTTGTGAGAAAAAAATTGTGGCTCTTCAGTCCACTCAGAACAAAAAACTTGTGACGGTATCTATGCACTGTAATCATGGACCAGAATCACATTATCTTGGGTTTGGTACAAAATAATAATAATGCAAGTCTTTACCCTAAATTGTTCATAGCACAAGAACAGCTGGTATTTATGAGTGTAAATCCCTCTTCATTTTTAAGGGTCACAAATCCTTTCTTCCCCACAAACTCACTACTTTTGTGACGGTAAATACCCCTCTGCTTTTGCCTTTTTGCTTCTACGTCTTAGGTAATGATCTCAAGGACTTTTAGCATGTTAACAAAGTCTGAATAACTCTTCTAGCAAAATACACTGGACTCTGTTTCCCAAACAACATCTGAGAAAGATAAGATATTGCGATGATCATAAATTATGTATTTAGGGATTAGCTGCTGAGTGTGGAATCCCCAATTCTCACCCTATCATGGTAGTACAAGATAAGGCCCAGATTTTGCACTTCTGCTAATTTCTTTTCTTACCATACCCATGCAAGAAGAGATAACCTTTATTCTGTTATCAGGTATCAGCTGCTATATCACGTAATTGCAATCCTCTCGATTAACATGTACCATAGTAAAAAGAACCAGGTATCATAGACACATCTAGAAAGGTAAAGAGAACATTTCTGAGACCATGCGGCAAGGAGGAGAGGGATTTAAATGGTGGGAATGCAATCACCGTGTTAAGGAATGGCCAACCCGACCAATCTGTTTGCTGGATCTATGGTTCATACATGCTTTGTTTTACAGTGGAAAGAAAATTGATCCAGCAAACATTATTCTGATCCTAGCTTAGCTATGCCTGTGATTAATTGCACTTAGCTGAGGGTTGGGGATTAGAAAGGGCCAATGGAAGGGTCTGAAGGTGGTTGTGGACATCGTCTAAAGGAAAGCTGTGAAGCTTTGAAGAGGCTAGTCCTGGAAATAGAAAGGTTAAGAAGGTTGGGACTCCACCAGCTTGTTAGGAGACAATAATGGTGTAATCCTCCCTGCAGAGAGGACTTCTTCTAAGAGTTTCTTCAGCGCAATGGCTAATGAGGCCTCATCCTGCGGGGCGATGGGCTGTGCTATGTGAATGAATCATGGATGCTGGGATGGGATGGGGAGATGAGTCATTTAAAGGGATTTAAAAACACGTGCCGGCCACAGCAAGAGTGAGTTGATTCCTCAGCAGTGAGCCTTGTCAACAGGCTGGCCAGGGGCCAGCAGAGAGGGAAGCTGTCACCAGAAGGAAGCTGTCACCTGCGAAGGAAGCCTTATTGCAGCAGTAATGCTAAGCCAGGAGCTCGTAACATTTGACTGCAGAGATAAACAAGGTATGGAAAATGGGGTTTTATATAAAGGGGACTGAGGAATTCCAGCAGAGTTAAGGGCTTATGTCATGAAGGTGATACATACTTTGTACCCAGGGAAAGAAGGAAGCCTGGGATGAAGCATACAGCTTACCTGCAAAATGAATACCCACATGCACGTGGGCGAGAGCAAGATAGGAGTATAAAGAACAAATACTAAAGGAAAGGAGACGCTTCACTTTTTAACAGCCCACTCAGCCTTGTGATCTGTCCATTTCTTATAGTTGGCAGTACCCTGTCATGGTAGACTGATGCTCCATAGTCTTGGCAAGACTCGTGAGCCAGAAGCTGAAGGTACATTCTGCTTAATGTACTTGACATTACATTCAGACAATGGGTCACACTGGGCTGCCAGATTTTAAATGCTGAAACTGGTGACGGTCCCAGAAAGATAAATTGATATGTGTACTGAATGAGATGTGGGAGGCCTGCTGTTCGAGGGATATGGTGCCTCCATGCACATGCAGCCGGCAGATGAATTTAGGTTTGGATTTACAGTGAGTACATGAAGTATCATTATGTGCACATTAGTCATTTTTCCAGACATCTGGCAGCCGAGGATTGCTGGGCATCTGGAAAAACATCCAGGTGTTGTGATCCAGGAAAAACCATGCTGCCTGTGCATTTCTGTAATGTGGATTTCAATTAAATGTTCCATAATGCTCATGTTACACATGATAAACGGTGGCTCTGGGGCCACAAGATACTAGGGCAAAAACACTTCTCCCATCTTGGATTATGGCACAAAAGAGAAAATGCCTCTTTTACAGTCAAGGTCAGCTATAATGCAACACAGCCTGAGAACCTGCAGGACAGAAACGGGCTTCCCTGTGGGCTGCAGAAAAACTTGGGAGCTGTCACGAGCTGAGCTGTGGTGAGATTATTAAGTCAGGCTGGCACACCACTGTCCGCCACAGAGATACCTTTGCCTGCAACGAAAACTTGCACTGGGAGCCTTCAGTAGTGCAAAGATAAGGTAAAGGCTCGTGTTCCCCAGCAGCAGTTTTCAGCCTTTTTCTTACTGCTTTGAATGACCGAGAAGCTTCTGGTGGAGGCACGGGTCCTTCTAGAAACTGTGCTTGCACAGATTGTGCAGAAACACGTTCATGCTGCCTTCCCTTAACTGTTTTGCACTCCGGAGCAGGTATTCTTGGAGAAGAGGTTGAAAACCAGTGCTTGAGGTTCAGCAATTTATTACCTACTCTGCCCCATAAAGGTAACAAAAGCTGGCACAAAAGACACAACAACAGTTGCTAAATGACAAGATGGAGCAGCCCACACGGAGCATGGAGGGAGAAGCACAGATGGCAGAGAAGGGCTTGCAGGAGACTGTGGGAACGCGGTCAGAATGCAAATCCCACCGAAGCGTTTTGGTAAATAATTTGCCTAATAAAAAAGCAGTTTAGTTTTAGAGTCCTGGAAGTCTTTTCATGTTACTACCCCACACACTGAACACGAAACTGGGAGAGATTACAGCTGTGTCCTGCAGGGTAAGAATAAACAAAGGATTTAAAAATAAATCCTTATTATAATCTGAGAGATAAAGCCAGCTCTTCTGGAGGAAGAGCCAGGTGGAATAAATAGTTTCTTCATAATTCACAGAGAAGCAGGAACATTTGCTGCTTTGTGAATGAAGCAAACGCTGCTCAGTTTCTGCCATGGGTTTTAGTGCTTGAAAGCAAGAAAGCAAGAGGGAAAGCAGGAGGGTGGAAGGAAGGAAGGAAAGAAGGAAGGAAAGAAGGAAGGGAGGATGGATGAATGGATGGACAGACTTACCATGGTGCTCACCAGTGCCGAAGCTGCATTCCCCGTGCTCTGCTTGCTCAGGTTAATTCTCATATGCTATGGATAGGTATTGCAAAGAACATCTAATATCGGTGTTAACCTTCTTCTTACATCTAGGGAAGTGGGTTTTTTAGAAGTTCTCAATACCGTGTTGGCTCCAGAGTCAACTTAAGTTACTCTTAAACTTAAATTACACTTGACGGGTTTTTTAGAAGTTCTCAATACTGTGTTGGCTCCAGAGTCAACTGAAGTTACTCTTAAACTTAAATTACACTTGAAAAATCCACTACAGAATTTAAAACCAGAAATGTTTTGCAGAAACCCAACTGAAAACACGCCTCAACTACATTAACAAGACTCCTGCAAAGGACTCTGGTTTCTGCTCAGACCAGCGTCTGATTGGCAATTCTGTACAAGCAACGGCCTGTGCTGGTTTTGGCTGGGATAGAGTTAATTTTCTTCACAGTAGCTAGTATGGGGCTGGTTTGGATTTGTGCTGGAAACAGTGTTGGTAACACAGGGATGTTTTCGTTCCTGCTGCGCAGGGCTTACCAAGAGTCGAGG
>NW_009214894.1:100229-110775 GCF_000690835.1 Fulmarus glacialis
GTTTTCTCGCTTTTACCCTTCGGATTCTATCCCCCATCCCACGGGGGGGGAGTGAGCAAGCGGCTGGGTGGGGCTTAGTTACTGGCTGGGGTTAAACCACGACAGACCTCCTTCTTGTCCAATGGTATAAATAGAGCATCTTCTCCACAGAATGAATGCTCAATATTTACCTTCCTAAAATAGTGACAGCATAAAAGGAAGGGCCCAGGCTTGATACCAAAATGCTCAGCATGGTTCAATGTAAGCAATTCACTGCGATCAGCTGAGAGGTGTAACAAATCTGCGGCGCTCTGCGGTGAGCCGCGTTTAACATGCATGCAGGAATCCTGCTGGGGCGTAATGTGCAAATCCTGGGTCTTCACATCTGCAATTAAGTGGAAGAGAAAATACAATAGTTATTATGGATTACAATTCAGACTTTTAGGGACAGTGACAGCTTTGGCCTGTCACTCAGCTGCTAACAATAACTGCTCTGAGGTATTGACTAGAAAAATAATTGATAAATCTAGGGGTTGAATTTATTTCATTCTTGCACTGGAATTACATAGTTTTATTCTGTGATGATGAAGAGTAAAATGCAGCAAATTTGACACTCAGTGAACATCCATGTTTATAACTCATTTAAAGGAGAGAGGAAAGGTGGGAGAGTCCTTACTCTTAAACTCACACACGCGTTGGTGTATTTGCTGTATTTAATGATGTGTCTTTTTGCACCTGCTCAAAGTTGCTCAGGCTGCCTCTGCCAGAGGTTATCTGCAATTCAGAGAGGCGGAGTGGGGACAGAGCAACAGGCATCCTCGCCTCCTGCAGCCTCATGTTGTCTTGTACTCCCCTTCTCTCCCAGCAACAACACAGCTATCGCCCTCTGCCCCCGACCCCTTTGCCTCTGCTCCTCTTTGCTGCAGTTCCTGACCAGCTGCGTTTTTAGGGGGCTTTGAAAACGACCGATCACTGGATTTGGAGGAAATTTTTCTTTTGGGGTCTACAGCCTTTTCACGCTGCTCTTACATCAGCAGGTCATAATTAAAAGAAATCTGTTCTTTACTAGTTTGCAGGAAGAGTGAGCTCTCACTGCTTACACCTGGACTGCATTGCATACTGGACCTGGGAGATCTTCAAGCAGGAGCCCTTGGAGGAGGGGAGAGGAGAAGATTCAGAGGCTGAGCAAACTCCTACGAGTGGGCTGCGGAGAGTCTAGCTGAGGGTTAGGTGGTAAGAGCCCTTTTGCCACTGATTAGTCATTTCAACAAAGTGGCATCCTATCATCAGCTACAAGTGGATTGAGAGCTTGGGAGCTGCGCCAAAGCATCCTGGATATGTTTCAATTTTAGTTTGCTTCTTTTTTTTTCCTAGAAGGATGCTTCTGAATTAATAACCGAACAGGGTTTTTTTTCTTCTTTCAGTAGGTGTCTAGAAAGGAAGAAGACATATAGGAGAGGAGGGAGTGCATGCATATAAAAAGAAGAGGCTGATTTTATCTGATAATTTCTTAAACATCCATTTTGCTTTGTGAAATTGTTGTAAAGTAATGCATGTATTGATTAGCACCAACCCTGGCAAGGCCTTGGTTTGGGAGGATGGCAAATAAACAAGACATCTGGCTTGCCAAATTATTTTCTGAAACATAATGAGTTGTCAGTTCTGTTTGTCTTTGCGTGGTGATTTCATGGCACGGAGGTTTTTGTATTAACCAGTGGCATGCTCATTTCTTCAAGTATCCAGAGTTTACTGCATCGTTCCTGTGGTGCAATTTCTCTAGTGGCACAGCTATAGGTACAGACTCCCAAAGGGAAAGCCTGTATTAACATTTATCTCAGTGACCCATTTTCAGCAGCATGGGAGCTGCAGGGCTGATGTCTCAGCAGCGCTCGCCCCCGGATCACTCATAGTCTCTGAAAATTTCCCCTGTAAAATCCCTGAGAAGCTGAAAAGGAATCACGGTTCGCAAAGCTTACTGTTCATGTAACCGACAGAAACATTTCACTAAAAAACAGTTTGCTCTAAGGAGTTTTCTACAGAGAAGCAGCATCCTTCTTCCAGAAGGATTTTTCTCTTGCAAGGCTTTTACCTAAACACTCACTTCTCACGGGCATTTTATCCTAGAATAGAGACACACCAGAAACACTGTTATATCATTTGTGAGATTTAAGAGTACTTTTATTTAATTTATTTCATGCACCAGACAATTACTCCACATAGAATAATCTACTAAATTATACAATGGACTACGTATATATGATATATATAAAATATTTTTTCCTCCTTTTTATCTGTTTTTTTGGAAGCCAAATTATTTGTAAGAATAAGCTGTCTTAAGTTTATAGAGAACAGCATCAGGCCATGTCACAGGGCTTGGTGTTAAGGGTAATTTTGTGGTGGGTGTTCCTTTGTCGGTGCCTGCCAGCCTGGGTTTCTCTTCCAAACCGAGTCATGCCCCAAGGCACAAAGCCTGCCCTGGTCCTCTCCTTCCTGCTCAGGAGGTTGCTGGGTTTCAGCTCATTGTCCCCAGAAGGAGAAGGTGGGAGGAGAGACCATCTCCTGTGCTGGAAGCCCCTGGCACTCTGCTTCTGCATTCCCAGAGGGGAAAGAGATGTAGAGTTGCAGCTGACATCCATCAAATGCTCTTCCATCTCTTGTCCTTGAGCGGCAAGAAACAAGCTTTTCAGCAAGGCTCCGTGGGTCCCTCCACGATACAGCAGCACTCTGGAAAACAAGCCTTCCTGCAAGCAGACAACGTGTGGACAAGATCTGCTCTTCACCAGATCTCAGAACAAATATCAGGTCCAATTTATATTATTTGTAAAGGATTAAATAATGTTGTAAGCATAAGATGTGCATTGAATACATCATATTTATCCGAGCACCTTTACTGCAAAGAAATGTAAGAACCAACCTCAGAGGTATCCAATTTACTTCTACTTCCAAAAGTACCAGTTATGTGACTGTTGCAGGGTAAAACCTTGGGGCTGGGAAGAGCTGTGATGACACGGCACACTCTGCTCTTCCTTATTCCTTGCTTGTGTGCTTAGAGATACTTCAAGGTCGCCTCGTCTACGGGTAACTCAATCCTAATTAATTTCACTATTGAGGTAGCAATCTCAAGAGTTTACCAAGTAAAGAACACCCAAGGTCAATGATTTTGTGACACACAGTTGTCTACAAAAGAGTCAACTGAAAATGCATTCAACAAAATGGAGCTGGTGCATAACTGAAGTTTGAACTGGAGTCTTTAAAAAGCCGGAAGATGAACTGCTTAAACCTGTGCTGACCTTGTTTCTCAACCCACGGCCTCTCCAGTGACTTTCCTGTCCTTTCACCACTTCTTATGAGAGAAGTCAGCAAAATAGGAAGCACTTCCAGCTCCAGACTGTAGCCTGACCAGTAGCAGAATGAAATGACTGTGTTTTTTTTTTTACTTTATAATGTTATCATCATTTGCAGGAAGTCCAAACTGGGGATAGAGGCATATCACAAATTAGTCTGGCATCATACAGATTCCATGAGCCTTAACTATAAAAATAGGGACTGAGCAACAGAGAAATTCACAGTTTTATATTCTTCATTCCTTTTGCTAGCAGATTTTTTCAAAAACCCTTTCAGCAGCCCTAGAAGCAAATGGCTATGATACAACCCAGTGATGTTCCATCATTAATTCCCAGCCCAGGGGAATATTGGCTTACCTACTAAATATTACACATCACATGCATCAGATGAGATATTAGGTTCATAGTATTAGAGATAAGCAGGACAAATTTTATGAAAATATATCCAGACATACACCTAAATTAATATTATGCATGAACAGGATTCACCTTAGTCCTTGAAGTCATATTCCAGAGGCATCCTACCAAGGAGGTTTACCTGTAGAAAACTATGGAAATAGCAAATAAGGGAGAGAAGCCCTTTCCGTGGAAGTTCAATGTGATGTCAAGGGACTTAGCAGCCACTCCATCTTTGCAATACTGACTGCAGAGAGGGCACGTTGGCACTGTCCATGCAAACCCTCACAACAACGACTGGATTTGAAGCACTGCAGATACTTGGCCACACTATGTGACAGAGGTGACAAATCAGAAATATTGCACTCAGCTCACATATCATTTTTGGAAAGCAAAGAGTTATGCTGAATGGCTTATGAAGTAGCTAATGACAAGGACTAGGCACAAAAATAACTTTTGAGTTATTATCGAAGAAGAAAATGAAAGACTGAGAACTTTAGGGAGGATTTGGAAGCACAAGTACGGCAAGAATATTTTGACTGCACTGTAGGTTTGGGGTTTGGGCTTCATCCATTCAGAAGGATGTTGAAAAAGAGCAATGGGCTGGAGCACAAGTGACTTGAATAATTTTGCTGGGCCTTGCTGGCTTTTTTGGGTGCTCTCTGGTATTTCTCCACTGACTGCAGAAGGAGCATAAATACGTACTTTATACCAGACTGCTACCTGTCAGCTGGCCAAAATCATACGAGCTGAACCTCTTCCTAGCTCACTAGTGTAATTAATGAGAAGAAGAAATTTTCAAAGGTGAGATAGACATAGGAGTGGATTTTAGTGACACACTAAGTGAGAAGAAGCCTTTCATTTATTGCAATAAATGACACGCCCCTTTCAGCACAATTCCTTCGACCCAGAGAGGGTCAAAACTCGAGATGGGAATCACAGTCCTCGCAGCTCTGCGTTACAGCAGCAGCACCGAGCTCTGGCAACGATATTGCCAAGATCCTTGCATTTTCAGAGTGCTAAGGGCCAGATTTTGGTCTCTGCATTGAAGCTCTGCCATGAGCAAACCACCAGTTTGTGATTTTTCACTAAGAGGATGCAGAATCATCTGCTCTGTCACCTGCTAGATATAGATGCCGGGTGGGAAAAGCTGGTTTTTTGCAGTGAAAAAGAAAGGGCTGCAACAGGGAATATGCAGACAGATCAGCGCTAGGAGCAACTTGTTTAGGATTCATTTTCTACCGCCTTTCGCCGGCACCTTCTCCGGCTTCCAGTCCAGCTTGCAATGCCGAATTCCTTTTTCTTCCCTGCTTGCCGTACATTTGCAGCTGATGACAGTCTTTGGCCTGAGTATTTTCCTAGGCCAGCCAGGCCAGGACATGTCGAAGGACAGAAGATTTATAAACCTGCATTAAGCAGCCACCTTTAATCAGCAGATTTTCCTCTCTGTCTGCAAGCCCCAAGGAGTGGCCAAGGCATCCCGGAGTGAGCTGAGCCGGAGAGCCCAGTGCTGCTGGCTGGAACCGTGGAGAGATTAATGGGACTGCTCAAAATCGTATGCCCTCTCCTTGGGGCCAAGGGAAGAACGAAATTGTGAAAGGGAAGGCAGGATGAAGAAGAGGTGTTGTCATTGCTGAACCTAACCTGCAGTTTCTCTAGAGCTGCAGGAATTTTGGAGGCGAGGAAATCATGGGCATTTCTGGATCCTCTGATGAAAGTGTCAGTCATCCGGAGGAAGATACCCAAGAAACCTGGCAATATCCCCGTTGAGATATACTATATGACTAGAGTGTATGTGCTGCAGTTATTTTTAATCTGTCTCCCATCTGAAATACTTTATTGCATTTTTAGAGGCTCTTTTAAAAGCAGTGAAGGCAGTGCTGCTAGAGAGTGCTTTTATATTTTAGGTTGTCTTATGCTAAGCAGTAATATATGTTTAGGTTGTTATTTTACCTTGCATTTTTACTGGGATAACGACGATTTCTGTGTTCTGCTAAATTGCAAACCAGCCTCCCATAATGCTGAAATGCTTGTATTAAGAGGCTTAGCTAAACAACGCATAACAGTAGATTTGCAAAGTATATTTTAAATGTTCTCATGGAGGGTTATTTTTTTGTGCTAGACGGAGGTGCTTAGTTTGTCCTTGTACATTTTTTCTCCGCTTTCCAAAGCTGCCAGGTGGCTATTGCAATGTTGCAGGAAACTTTACTATTCTTTTATATTTGCTTTAAAATAAGCAGACAAAAACTAGTTTGGCCTATGGAGTCATCTGAGTTAAAAAACAAAAATTGGGATATAAATAGGACTATGTGAGTTATATGCTATTTGCTCCATTTTGCTTCCTTCAGCACCATAGAAATTAGTAATTTTTTTTTTTGAAATCATGGCTGGGTTATGACTTTTTATGTCTTTATCAATTAAGTAATTAACTTCTGCTGGCTTTAACTTAACTGGCCTCTCAGACCTCGCTTCCTGCTCAAAACATCGATAGTTGATACTGCTTCTGTACATCTACTTGCATGTGTAAATCAGACAATTATTAATTTAAATGGCCAAGTGGCATTCTTGTGTGCACAAGTAACCTTATTCTTACCAGCAATTGCAAACAGAAAATATCGGGTGTTAAAATACAGGCACAAAAATTAACTTGGTCTTTAGGCTTCTGCCTTTTCTACAGTCAGTCCCATAAAGAGCTTAAGGGCAAGATTTACGGGCTTAAATAAACACATCTATTAGAAATTGTTTTTCACCAGAATGTGAGCTAGACAAGCATATTAACTTCAAAATGAGCGGACATCTAATTAAAATATGACCAAATAAACCACAGCATTTCAAACGCATTGCTGCTGCTGCTGTTTCTGAAGCGCAGGATCCAGTGGCAGATTGCTGCTTCTCAAGTTCCTTTTTTTGGGGGCTGAGGTATTTGGGCAAGAAAGCAATCCCTTCATCAGTGCATGGGGAAGGATGCAAATTGCACAGATTGGGAAAAAATGTATGCTCATTCCGGCAGGAATTTTTCACACACTTCTTTTTATTTCATATCCAAATGAAAGATGGATAGAAACAGGCAAGATCTTTTTCATGGGATCATGGGATATTTGGGAGCCTGGGTCCATCCCTCAGTAAAAGCCTTTCCATTATCTTCAGTAGATAGTAGACCACATGCCTAATTATCTCCAAGGCAAAATTAAGAAAACAGAGTTTTGAAATGATTGGGTTTTTTTGCTTGGCGAAAAATGGGAGAGTAGGAAGACCAGGCTGTGAGTCTCGTTCAAAGAGCTTTGAGGAGATCTGGAGCATGTTGACTTTGTATGGAATCCATGTACAGAGCTCCTCTGGACATCAGCGGGAGGCCAGCCTGAAGATCAAGGCCACGGAAGGAGTATCTGTCCTGGAGTAAGCCCCAGAAGAGCGTTAAATGTATTATTTTTTTTCCTTGAAGGCTGTTTGGAAATCTTCCTAAGAGCAGCCTGGGTTTTGAACTCAGGGCTTATAAAAAGAAGCATAACACTTTGAAATAAAATCTTTTCCTTTGGTTTAGGTTTAAACCTGTTTAGGTTTACTGAGTTATGTTCCTATACACCGACTGAGCCTCTGTCCTGAGACAGGGGTAGCCTGGATTTAGGATGTATTTGCATTTTTTTAATCAATAAGCAGTCAGGGGAGAGAGGCATAGTCTCCTAAATGGATGCACCCAAACAGTACTGAAAGAGCAATTTAAGGGGTTTATTTTTTTCTCTTGTAACGAATTTGTTGCAAACAAATCAAAAACTTCTTTAATCACCAGATACTCCTAGAAAGACATAATACGGAGGAAGGAAGACGTGCAAAGAAGCTAGAATTTCTCAGAATAACTGCATTTGAAGAATGTCAGTTTTTTTACTGTTGTTTGAATTCAGATTTGGAAGAACCTAGAAACGAAATTGCATATTTAGAGGCTCATAGATAATTCTGGCAGGATTTTGCTATTTGAGGAGATGAATAATTATCCCCAGACTTTTGATAACCACGTCCAAATCAATCATTAACATATAAAGGAGGTGTTTAAATTACTTGGACTGGTAAGTCCAAGTAAAGCCCTGGATCCATCTATCAAGGGCTTTAGGAATTGAGTTCCCAGATCTCAGTTTTGCAACTTGGATCCATCTTCTACAGCAGAAATTACGGACATGATTATTGCTGTAATACAATGCAATATAGCGCTCTAATACAGTCAGCATCCAGGTCTTCTATTAGATGTGAGTGGATAAGCAATGATAAATACGCAGTTGCATGATTATTAGTAACACCGAATATGAAGACACACTATCAAGATTTTAATGCAACACCATGAGAGAATGGATATGATTCTAAGGAATAATTGTAATGAGGGAAATAAAGGGTTTAAAAACTGTGCAGCACTGATTTACTGTGGTTATTTTATTCCTTTTACTAAACTCTGCTCCTGTTTTTGCAATTTCTTCTGGTTTTGTGTACACAGAATGAAGTACATTGTTAACTGCTGCCCTGCCCAACTAATTATGCTTATTTTTGGCACTATATTGCACTTCAATTAAGAACTGTTTGCATTTTCAGAGCATGCAGATGCTAAAAGTTTGCCTTTTTAATTAAAAGTAAAAAGCAAACTAAGCTGTTCTGTGAGGAATGTGAATGAAGCTCTAATGAACAGGGAAGGACAGAGGAGAAGTTCAGACCTGGTGAACTTTAATGCCAATGGTGCAAAATGCAACTAATTATACAACAATTGATTGTTTGCCATGTACAAGTAGCTACAACCTTATTTGCCAAATAGACTGACAAGATAGACTAATCTCTCCTCTCATTCATCATAATCACTGAAATTTTGTATCTCAGCGAAACACAAAGAAAGGGTGCACCTTTTTGATGTAAATCAGCAATGGAAAATTGACATGATCTCTTTTCATAACTGAAAAATTGAATTGCACAGGGTATTCACTAGGAGCAAACAGCCCTTCCAAGTCAATTGGATGTCCCCAAAATATATTACAGATGCCGCCATGAGGCCACACTTGGTGCTTGTGGCACTTAATGAAAAGGTTTGTGCTGGTGTGGTGGCCATTGAGGCATGTTTTTGGAGCTAACCTGTGTCATATGATGACTATAACACTTCTCCCAAAAGTAACTGGTACTTCTTTAACAGAAAATCTTGCAGGGACATGAAATAAATGAAGCCAAGAGTACATATCACCGACTTACCCTAACTTTGGTTTATCCACTGTGCTGAACAGCCCAGGAAAAAAGGCTATGGGATGCAGTAAACATCTTTTTGAGAAAAATAATCATGGCCAGCACATAGCAACCATTTTCTGTTATTACTGTATGTCTTACATTCGGGAAATGAGATTGAATTATGTCAGCAAACTCATGGGATATCTTGGCTTACATGCCTCAGCGTTCCTTGGTGAATTGATTCACCGTTCCTCAGTAACGCTTCAGTCTAGGTTATTGTCAGTCATCTTTTTTGGCTGTAGCTAGCAATGCCATCGAAAAACAGTCAGCGATGGAATGCCATCAAGTCTACTAAGCAGAGCAAGGAAAAGCTGGGCTTTTTTGCGGTAGGGTTGATTTGTTATATGGATATTAAATACTTGTCTAAGTAAGTTTCACTTGCATGTCCAGAGGTATCTATCCAATTAAATGTTTCTGACGGGTGTATGTAGCTTATTAGTACCTTCCAGAAACATTTTCCAAAAAATGAGAATCGGAGAATGGGGAAAAAAGTGTAAAAATCCATCGTTGTTCCATGCCAGTTTGGGAAATTCTCTTGACATTAAGAAACATCCAAGGAGTTTCATCTTTAAGTGTTCTATGAGTAGCTTAAGCACAATAGCTGGACTAAATGTCTTAAAATACAAGTCTCTGAGGGCAGCTTAAAAACAGCCACCAGTGGCTTTAGTTGACATCAGTTCATCATGGCCACAGGAAGAGCTGAGCCTCATCCTTCTCAGTTCATGCCTATCTGCACGAGCTGTGGTGTCTCCATAATCCAGTACTCGCTGTCCAGGGATGATCACAGACCTGCTGAAACTAAATATTCAAAAGTGGAAATACATGAACTTTAGCTTGATTGCAAACAAGAGGGTGAAGAACATTCCCCTGTAGCAAAATTATTTTCAATCACTGATGCTGTAGAGACAGCGCATGCATGCTGTAGACCCGCACCCAGCACAGGTGAGCCAGGACTGTGCCAGCTCCCTGCCCTCCCCAGCAGCGGCTGGCTGAGAAGGCAGAAGGTGACATCTTTTATTCACAAAGACTGCTGCTCCAGAGACCCCAGCTGCTTCCACTGGTACCTGAAGTTAGCTTCCCATGGACTGAATTCCTGATACTTGCCTCTTTCTTCCTCTGCATCCAGCATTAGCAATGCATTATATTGTGGTAGGTCTCACCATCAGCTCTTTGGTCCACCTCCAAACTGTCACAATGTCAAACTCCAGAGGTTGAAGATGATAGGTAGAAAATAACCTGCCAGCCTTGAGGAAGGGAGCATAAGATTTGCATTAAAGACACGCTAAGTTTAGGAAGACAATATCTTTATTTCTTGGCTTAGGCCAGCTGTCGTTGAGCCACTGTGGAACAGATGCCTGCGATATCTCAGGACTAATTCATAAATCACAGCAAGGGCCAGTTCTAGGCGCAGACAGAAAATTGAGAGGGCTGTGGCAGAAGAGATAATGCATGGATATGTATTGGGTTTGCGTGGCAAGGTTTTGGTAGCGGGGGGGGCTACAGGGGTGGCTTCTGTGAGAAGCTGCTAGAAGCTTCCCCTATGTCCGCTAGAGCCAATGCCACCGGCTCTAAGATGG
>NW_009214894.1:111739-119388 GCF_000690835.1 Fulmarus glacialis
ATTTCCCCAAGTCGAGTCTGGTTTGCCTGCGATGGTAACTGGTGAGTGATCTCTGTCCTCATCTCAACCCACGAGCCTTTTGTTATATTTTCTCCCCCCTGTCCAGCTGAGGAGGGGAGTGATGGAGCGGCTTGGGTGGGCAGGGGGTGTCCAGCCAGGGTCAACCCACCACGGGATATAACTAAAGCAAGTTACATGGAATGGGATAAATGAACGTGTCCTGGGGGAAAATACAGCTCAAGCAGTAGAGTCAGCAGCCCCACGTTCAGAAATGGGGTCAGGAATTTCTGATTCAAAATTAGAGAGATGGGCTGTGTATTCTCTAGGAGACAGGCAAAATCCTTCATATACCACAGTGAATTCTTAGGAATTTTCTCTTCTCCATATGTTAGACAGAGTTATGGTTTTTTGCATTAACTACCAAAAGTAAAGTCCAGGTAAATAATGGGCAGACTGGAAATTTCACATGAATGCCCTGGTTGAGCTTTTAATAGCACTGGTTACTCACATGAGAGGATTATACCACTTTATCCTGAGTAAAATAATCTCTCAAGTTACTGAATTCATTGAAGCTTTTTTGTTTACTTCTGCAGTGAAGGCAAAGCTTGTGAAGGATATATGGGATTGGGAAGAGCCAAGTTTTGAAAGGATTTTTTTTGGCAGCCCTTCAAACCAAAACCAGCTGCCCATGCCTGCAAGCTTCTCTGAACATTGTTCCATAGCTTCAAACTCCAATCTGCAAAGCTGGATTGCTATTTGCTGAAGATACATGTTCATAGCACAAAACATGAAAATAGCAATGCCAGATTTATTGCCATCTTTCAGAGTCAGAAACCCATAGGTTGAAATGAGATATATTGGGTAATAAATCCTTACTAAGTGTGAAGGGCTGAAATTACGTATAATACAGTACCACATGGCTTTCTGGATATGGTCCACTAAACTCGTTTCCTCTCTAGTAACTAATTTTTCCCTTTATGCTTTTATGTGGACTCTCCACAATAGAACAGGTTTTCCTGGTGCAGCTTATGGAAAAAGATACTGCAGGTCAGAGCATCATGTCACAACACCATCACTTTGACTCTGTACTGTCACAGTTACAATAACATACATACACTAGAAATAGGAATAGCAGAAGCTTCAGCCTCTAACATCTTTGCATCCACAGTCTTAGAAAATAGAGTCAGAAGGGGCATGAGCAGATCATCCTGCCCTTAATTACATACATTCACTATCTCCTCCCACCACAAACCCTGCTTCCACCTGTGCATTACTTTCATCTTCATTTATTATCTTTTAAAACCCATTTCCTACTTTCATTTCCAGGTTGCATCCATCGTTAAGTCCTCAGTCCTCCCCGGAGGCAGCTGACATCTGTCATGGTGTACCTTTCTGTAATGTCTCTACTGCTTGTATTTAGCAACTAAAGCCAAATGCAAATATCAAAGCACTTGCAAATATTTGCTGGGTTTGAGTCCATAAACAGTCAGACCAGGTACCCTTTGGATTACTGGGAAGTTCTGAATATTATGGATACCGGCAGAAAAGAAAAATATTTCCCCACAGTGGAGATGAAAGGTCCCTGAGGGTGAAGGAGACATTCTGACAACCACAGAAACTTTATCCTGCATCCATAGTGACCTGCATTCATACGCCGGGTACGTCCACACCTGTGATTGCAAAAGCTCCTTCTGGGTTAAGGATTTGTTTAAGGTAACATAGAAATGTTATCAAGCAATTGAGGTGGCCACTGGCATAGCACCTATATTGATTTAAAGGTCATGAATATAGGAAGTAACCGCATCCAGCAATCATCTGCAGGAGGCAAGTTGGCAGAATTTTGCTTTCATATATGAATCTGTTAATTCTGAGTGATAGATCTGTGTGAAACACAAATAAATTCTGGAACGAAACGTAGTCTTAATTCCTTGAAAAAAATGTCTCTTGTCTCTTGGGCCTGGGAGGATTTGACTGAATCAGGGCTGCAGTTCCAAGTCCTTTCTCTAACAGCAATCAGCACCAGCGGTTGAAGAGGAAGATACAAGAAGTGTGAAAATCAGCAGTGCAAAGTCACAAGCCGGTGGGGACACCCCTGTGCCAGCCAGAAGCTGCCTTCTGTCAAAGCACAAAGCTGTGACGTACGTGGAGAAGCGTGTGTGCGCTTTCCCAACGCTTTTGGTCCTTCAATGGCCTTTCTGGAGGGGCGGTGGTGGGACACAGCTTGTGCTGGAGAGCTTGTTTTCCCAGTCCGGATGGTCTAGCAAGCTGTAGGAATTAATTTTATTTTAGGAAAGATGAACTATGCATCAGTAAAATGGTGATTCCTCACAATTGCTGTTCTATGTCATTCCTGATATTTACCCTCTACCCCCCACCAAAGCATTGCATGACAGCAATTGCTCCCGATAAAGGATCGCAGAGGATAAAGGGTTGGGTCCTTCTGTGTTGTTGGTTATCTTGGAAAATCGTTAATTTGGCGATATGTTAAAAAGGGGATAGAGGCACTTCTCTGCAGTGCAGCTCATGAGGATCATTACAATCAGGTGCCCTGGAGATGGGGAATGGGGTGGAAAGAGGGCTTTTGTAGTAAAACCTCCCTTTCTCTTCCAGACACTGCAGAGCAGAAGAGAAGACTGCTCAGAGCGGGGCAGCTCCGCCTTGCTAAGTAGAAAAGCCAGAAGACACCAGCTCTGTCTGTCAGTTTTAGGACCTTTTCCATATGATTCCCATAGTCCGCAGTGATAAGAGGAACCACCAGCAGCACTTGCATCTACTTTGGGCAGCAAATTCTTGTGCAAGAGGAGGCATATATCACATCTACTTATTTTTCCAGCATTTTTAGATGGTTCAGCATCATCTTCATAACACTCTTATACCACTTTCCAAAGCTACAGAAACCAATAGCAACATTTGATGGCCGTGAAATCATATTTATGGGATCCATTAAAAACTCTGTATCGGTAGTTAAATCTGGAACCTGGCATAAGTGATGAGAGTATATTGGAGAAGTCCCGGTGGAGCAGCATATGTGGGCTCATGTTCATAGCATCAGGAGGCATCTGTCACAAATTTCAGCCTTCCCAAGCAGATCTAATTTGGCATTAGTGTTCAGGAAGCAAGACACATCCAAGAAAGCGTGTGTGAAGATGGGCTTTTTAATAAGTGTTCGTGTTCCCACTGCATCAGAAGGCTTTGACTTACATATTATGTAGAGAAGGTACTGCAGGAGAGAACAGTCTTTCCAAGCTGGAAGGAAATAGCCAGACTGACTGACAGGCAGACAAGGAAGGCTGTCACACAGTGCCCAGCAAAGCAGAGCCTCTCAGGCAGGGTTTGAGGACGACGTGCCCTGTGACCATGGCCCATGGACCCACACTGCCATGGGCAGGACACTTGCTCCTCATGTGGGACTCCCCAGGGCATGTAAAGCACTTACAGGCTCCTACAGATCCCACCGACCGCTGTGCAAGCCGAGTTGTCCTTCTAAGGGGGATTTCACAGCAAAACTGCCTCCCAGCATCAGTCTAAGTGGCAGCTGCATGGCAAATAAGGGACATTTTTGATGCCCCATTTTGGAGGGTAATGAATGTACGCTAATCAGCCTTGCACACCCAATTTTTTGAGGGTGGGTTTGTTTCCAAGCAGTGAGGACTCGGCACGTCTGGGGTCTGAGCACAGGCTAAGGACTGCGCTCACGAGGCAGCAGGGACACAGTCAAGAGTCTGCCTTGTTCACGGCAAAGGAGAGTCACAGAGACAAAAGTGCCGTGGAAGGGTGACGGGGATGGCTGTGCCACTGCCCTGTGCCCCTGCCCTACAATTGCACATTTGACCTGCTGCAGACCCGCAACACCACCTTGTCATTTGTTTGACCACAGAAGACTTTCTGTAGAAGATGGGTTTTGTTGAATCGGATCGAGAAGAAAGCGCTGTATTGATCTGCAGTGGGCTGCAGCACTCATCTTTAAATATGACAAAAGTACATTTTTCCCTTCCAAATCTTCTGGTTTAGCAATGCTTTAGCTAATCGGAAAACTGATGACATTAAGATAAGGGTTCACTACCTTATTTGCTGCTTCCTGGGAGTCAGAGGCCCCCACCAAAGGAATTTAATCATCCTAATCACGGATGTGCCCTCAACAACTATTGTTCGTTGCCTCTTAGAGGCGATTCTTGGACCACTGCATTCAGAAAATCTTGGCTGAAGCTGAAGGATGAACCTGGCCTTCAAAATCTTCGGGCCCAAGCTCCTGACTGGGAATGATGCAGGGATGCCTTTTCATCAGAAAACTCCTTGCTGTAATGAAAGTGCCAAGTAAGGAGATCTCCTGATGCCTCCCACAGAGGCTCACAGCACGTCCTCTCGTGGTGGGCTCCCGTCCTCCCCGATGGCACAACGCAAATGGTGCTATGACCTGATTCCTTTCAGCATTTTGCTGAGGAGACGCAGCAGGGAGAAGTTTCTGTTTTGTTTTAATCACTGCTCTTATGCCTTCTCTCTCTGGCTGGGAAGTTGCTGGCTTTCTAAACTATCCAACTCTAGGCAGCAATTTCCCAAGCAATTAGCTCTGGTAGCAAACGTCTTACTTGTTTTCCTGGGGTCAAGTCAGAATACGCATTTAAAGCACTTGCCAAGTAATTTTAGTGGCACCAGATACAAAGCTGGTCCCCAGTCTGCAGACACCAGGCTAAAGGCTGCTCGTGGCCACCATGCACCTTCACCTTTGGCCACAGGACACCCATGTTGCTACTACGTAGGCTGCCTGAGGCTTGGTGGACCTAATTCTCACACCACTGTTGCTCTTGGAGGCATCAGCAGCAGAAAAGCAGAAGGCATTTCATTTTGGAGTGCGCCGAAACGTGCCTTTCCCAAACTGCACCCTGGGGCAGAGCCACCCGTCTGCAGCCCCAGGCCCCTGGTCAGGGCCATCCTTCTGCAGCAGCCCGGGTGGGTTTGTGGGCTGTTTTGTTCATACGAGGAACATGTGAAATGCTGAAAATCAATTAATAGGATCAATCAATCCCCTTGAGTAGGTCCTTCACTCATCCTTGACTAGGTACTTCATTAATTAGAGAGGGGTGAGTCAATGGCAGCCACCTCCTCTTCTTTCTGAACCCATTTCTTACCAAAGAGCTGTTTGAAGTGGGTTTTTTCTTTATGTAGTTGTATAAACCTACAGGACAAATCCTTCTAGCACATTCAAAGACATTAGCAGGGGACTTAACACCAATAAGTTTGCTTTCCCCTTATCTGTGTGTTTCTGATTCCTTTACATTGCTAATATGCTTTTAATTTATTTCCCTTGCTTTGTTTGGCTGCGGCTCATCCTTTTATTCTCTGACAATAACGCCGGTTCAAAATCCAAACGCCTGCCTTGGCCTCAGCGAGGTATTGATGTTTTCCTTACCTCTTCAATTATTAACCACGTTGCTGTTGCACTGAATCAAGGTCTCGGACCTTTCATGCGATGCCTTGACAAGAGCCGTCTGCTTAATTTTAGCCTGAAATCAACTCGAATTGAGGTTGGCAGTACCCCCCATCCGTGCACGAAAGCTGAAGCGTCTGCAGGCTGGAAAAAGCTTTATTACTGTATATCAGCCTCCAAGCTCCATTCGAGCACCAAAGCTCCCACATTTTATGATACTGCATATTGTCTCTACTAAAATCTCATTATATCTTTGTAGTTACCTCATCCCACTGCGGAATAATATGTGGTGCTAATGATGCAGCAATGGTAATAAAGTGTCCCTATGATGATTTAAAGCAAAAACCGTTCTCCCCCCGAAAAAGCCTTATAACTAGCACTTACTTTTATGATGGACTGCTCATTCACTTATTAAACATTTATTGTTTCCTCAATAAAAGTAATCTTAGCTGTATTCAATTATTAATATAAATAAGGCACAAAATGTGAAACAGCAGCAATCTCATTTTCTTTTTTGCATTAATCTTCTTTCTTATTCAACCATCACAAGAGAGGAGGGGAAAAAAACCATTCAGACTTACTGAAAAACAAACACAGCTGGCACGAGAAAAGCAAAATTCTTATCTATATCTGTGTCAGGAAAAAAAATAAATTAAAACTCCTTGGAATTGTTAGTATTGTTAGTTTGGTGCCCCTATCCTGAAAATAACTCCTGAAAACTGAGATTGCCACAACTGTTCAGCAAGGACTGCACTGGGGGAATGCAAAATGGGGCTGAGATCGCTCTGTATTGTATCTGTATAAATACAAACATGCACACATGAATATATTTTTATGTATATATATATACACACATCCTCATACACACATGCTTATATTTGGATGTTAACATAGCGTTAGCTTTAGGTTATTATTTCTTACACAGAACTCAGATCTTTAAAAACTAGTTCTTCTAGAAATCCCTTTGGATCAACATTTATGGGATCATAGCAAGAGTTTGGGGGTTCGTACCTACCAAGTAGCCACAGATTAGCGCATCTCCAGGCACCAGCTGAGCGCAGCACCTGCGGTGCTCATGGGCACTTCGGGTTGGTTTGGTCCATGGTGATTAGGAAGGAGTTAAGTTGCCATTGCCAGTCGACTGGTGTATTTGAAATAGGTTTACAGACAGTCGCTCCTGGGAAAGTCTATTTTTTGTTATAAGTGTTTTCACTCCATGTTATTGGTGACACCCTCGAAAGCGATAGCTACATGCTCCCGGTGCAACATGAACTGAATGCAAGTTATAAACTCCGAGTCTCGCACCAGGCAAAGTTTCAAGTTTTATTTGAATCTTTTCAGGCTCTTTGCCTAGATTTAGCTGTGATTTGGTAGTTTGGAGTGATCTTTCACTCCAAAAATGGGATAAAGTTGTTTTATGTTTAAGTAGAAGAAGTTATTTGTTCATGATTTGCCCTCTCCATTCTTCTTCCCATTTTGCAGATGTATCTTATAGAGGAAGACGCTTGGAGGATAGGAAGGGAAGAATGTCTTCCAGCTCCAATATTTCTGAAGGACTCAAACTGAGAAGAAACCGTACGTTACGAGAAGTGAAGAGTGAGGGGTCATGGACTGTTCATTCTAGTCGCCTTAATGCCAGACTATGTTGGCAGCATATGCAACCTCCAAATTAAATGAAAAATTGTCCTTTAGTTGGCAACTAAAACAAGCAAACAGATAAACATAGAAACCCAGTGACTTGCACTGCTCTAGAAATCTTGTAGGTCTATCGTCATTTGTTTATGAGGTAAAAAAAAAAATATTATGAAACAAGTATGCAGATGATTAAACTTCTGAACAAGAGGGCAGAGAAAAGAGTAGATCATCTGAAACCAGGAGGCACCAAAATTTGAAGAAAAATTTGTAAGCTGGTTGAAGATTTCACTGTTATTTTGAAATTTGAAACCCCAACTGTATTTCTGAAGTTTTTGCTTGTGTGATTTATTCTACAGCAGTTAGAAAATAGCTTTAAAAGATAGGGGACTTGTGAAAACTCTCTTTTTTTTTTTTTCCTGCTTGTTTTAGCTGCTAATCATCAAATTTTGATGTTGAAGCAATGTTCGCAGCCCTACTTACGTAGCACCTGCACAAAGAGCCACAACCAGCATTTTATTTCACTAGCATTACATTAATTATGGAGTAAAGTCTTACTGTCTTACTTCCAAACTAGATATCAGTTCAGCAG
>NW_009214894.1:119419-137274 GCF_000690835.1 Fulmarus glacialis
GTTATTTAGTTTTACACATTGTGGATAAGCCCATAAGTCAATGGAATTACTTGACAGCCGTGAAATACCAACATACAGTTTTGGATGAACATGGGCCTTATATACTGTTGTAGACCAAAATACAAACAAAGTGAACTCTTCATAAAAACTCTGAAACATCATTCTGAGATAAAACCTGGAAATTTTGCTTATCACAACTAAAAAAAATTAGTTTATAAATACATAATAAAAATAGCCCTGCATGTAAGGCAGAGCAAAAGGAGCAGCCCCTGAACCCAGGAGTGCATCAGCATTCAAAAAGGGTAATTCCAAAATTACCCAAACCACTAAAATTGTGCCCCTATGTGCTCATGCTCTATTAACGGTCAAATGATTAGAAGCACCCAGTCGTGAAAATTATACTACTAAAGATCCTCTTATAGCCTGCAGTCATTTACTCA
Organism: Fulmarus glacialis; assembly: GCF_000690835.1. Classification (NCBI taxonomy): domain Eukaryota; kingdom Metazoa; phylum Chordata; class Aves; order Procellariiformes; family Procellariidae; genus Fulmarus; species Fulmarus glacialis. The sequence goes on from NW_009214894.1 coordinate 119,860, forward strand.
TTGCCAGTAGCACGTACAGTGTATATGGCTGACTATTATCATTCTTATTTTGCAGCTTTTTTATCAGGGTTTGCGTATCATGATATCACCTTAGTTGACAAGTGCATATGTGGGTAGACACACAAAAAAGGGAAAAAGAAAACAGCTAAAGAAATGGAAAAGATAATAATCTGTTGAAGTCAAATTGAGTTTTTATATTAGAATCAGCTTAATCAGGTGCATCATCTCTGACTACTGGAGGAGGAAAAAATCTGCTGGAATGAAGAACGTAACTTTAGCTATACACGCTTGCTTTTTTCAGAATTTAGAAAAAGAAAATCAGGTATTACTGATAGCTGTTTTGGAAGGGGAAAATATAGTGTACATCACAACTTGTGAATTGTTGCATTGTATGCAAAGGTTCCTTATTTCCAACGAATGGTTTTAGTGTCATGAAGAATACATCTAACCATGCTTGTAAGTTAAAGAATATCCCAAATTTCAAAATAATGTGTTTAGATGCAGAGATGGGCAAAAAGAAGCAGGTCATTTAAAAAGGAAAGTAAGTGATTCAGATATGAACAGCAATATTTTTAACAGTTTAAAATGATTATCAATGGACTGATTTTTTTCTCGCTTCAGAGATATTGGACTTGGAGGAGACAATCCAATCGGGAATCACAATGCATTTTCCCCATGAAATCTGGAGTTTGCCTGTGAAATTTGGAGTCGCTTCTGAGATTATCTGTTGCTTGAAATAACAGAAGAATGTGTACAGAGAGATGGGCAATTCTCATCTCAAGAGAATTTATTATCCAAAAAGGAGGGAATATTTTGCATTAACCAAGAAGTATTGTTCGTTTTGAGTATTCATTTGAGTATTGTTCTTGTTGTACAGGCTCCATACAAGATACACGCTATCTTTATCAACTGAATTTCAGTTTGCAATAGATAATTAATTAAAATACCAATGGAGGGTTGTCTTTTTTTTTGTGGGGTTTTTTTTTTTTTTCATCATCCATCATGGCCTTGGATTTGAGTATGTTTTGAAGTGGTGGTCAAATTCTTATAAAAGGAAAATCCATATCAGACTGTCAGGATCAATTGGATTACCCTCTCATCAAACGTGTTAGGACACTCGACAAGTCTGAAGGCACAGCACATACTGAGTGGCTTTGAATGGAATATTCTCTGGGGAGCCTATGCTCCACAGGGTGCAATATTTTGACTGTGAAAAAATTTCATAAAGCTTTTCTTTAGTCTTCTTATGCCAGAATGTGCTCGTTTCCTCTCTTCGCATGAGTCATGTATTTGTGAAGCTGTTTATAACAGCTGATGGCTGGATCACGCTGAGTTATGAAATGATTAAAGCAGCCTTGATTCTTTGGACGATCATCAACTTCAGCAAAAAACCACGCAACTCATGGAGCTTGCATTAAATTGCAGCTAAAAAATAAAAAGAGAAGATATTGGAATCAGTATTTTTAAGTGTTCTTTGGAATAAAATACTGATCTATTACAATGAAATAGCAAGACCGTTTGAACATGATGTGGACCTGTGTGTTCTTGGTAACACCATCATCAAGTCTTTCAAATCATATGCACAAGACTTGAGAGACCAGTTCAGTGTAACTGAATTCAAGGTAAAGCCTACAGGCTGAAGAGGCTGATGACAGACCCAGCAATAGACGGGTGAAACTACGGAGTATTTGTCTAATGACTTTTTGAGGAATTGCTGGTGAACCTGTTCTTCAAGGATGGCAGAGGACTGAAGGCAAAATATACGTGCCCGTTATTGACTGTTTGGCTGACAGCTCAGCACAAAGAAGCAAAGCACATTAAAACAGTTACAAAACTGCACGATACATGTGTTGGGAAAATAACAGAGGAGTGTGAGACGTTTCTTAATCATAGCTGAGGAAAAATGTGTCTTGTTTCTCAGTGTAATTAGTTCAACACATTATGTCTTAGTAACAAAATGTCCAAGTCTAGTCTTCATTTAGACAGAAAACAGACAAGCTGGAGTCCACTTTCCTAAATACCAATATTGTTTTACAGATTTTCTTGTCTATGACTGTCTGCAGTAACAAACAGTTTTGAAGTAAAAACCGATTCGAAATGAGCAGCACAGACTTACACTACCAGTTGATGTTAAATTCCCACTGAAGAGTATTGAATCTAGTTTTTAAAGAAAACTACATTTTTTTCAGAGTTCCTTTGTGATCTCCTTGACAAAAAATCTCAGAAATAATCTTCTGAATTTTCCTCTCTATATTCTAATCTTCAAATATAAAAAAAATTTCTCACCTGTCAAATAAAGAGGTGTGTTGCTATGATATGCTAAACAGACACTAAAGCCACTCATCTACATTTATAGTAACGTAAGGACCAGACAAGTGTCCTAACAGTTTGCGTTGCTGACTCAACGGGAAGATACAGTCAGTACATCCATCAGGAGGGAGCGTGGAGACTAATGCCCTAGCTTAATTAAAAACCAAGCAAATACTTTGGTCGGGGCTGGGGGTAAGGACTGAATAGGAAGGAACCCAGAGAAGAACTGGGCAGAGAAGGTGAGATGTATGAATGATTTTATTTTGTTTCTACCTAAAATATGTGTGCTACTGCACAATAAATTCTTCGGCAAATACAGATTTTATTGACTTTTACCTTTACCGGGGCCAGAGGAAAAGATGAAGGTAACGTATGGCACATCCCTTTTCTGTGGAAATAACAGCTGAAAATTTGGGGAATGGTTTGTACCCAGCAATCTTCTCAAGGACACCCACAAGGCAGGAGAAAACTGTTCCCTGGCTGCCCAGCCTGGGTAAGGAGTTCAAGGGGTAGGTGAAGAAGAATTGCAGCCACTAGCATTCAGCCAGGCCATGCTGTCCTCTCCGTTCGGAGGTCAGTGGGAGCGAGCACAGAGTCTGCAACACATGCTTTGATTCAAGTTTTTGGGTCTTTGTTCCCACCAGAAGTCTCCTCACCTGCTTAGTCACCCCATTTTCATTACTAAGGAAAAAAGTTTTACAGTGAACATCAGCGCAGAGACAGGGCCTGGGAAATCTTCTTTGTCCTGCTGTCAGATGCCAACAGCCAAGAAACTTAATTTATTTGATTTTGAGTTTAATTCTGAGGAGCAAGAAAAGTTAAAGAAACAAACAAACAAACCCACGCACACTTAATGTTTTTGCTGATACAAATTCTGATCCAGAGCTGCACCATTATTTTTTAAATTTGTGCAAGGCAATCTGCTATTTTTGATCATTTCAGTGGAAGGGCTCAGGAAAATGGCAGACCAGACATCCATCTAGACTACAGTTAATATAAAATAATGGATGCCTCACCTGATTTATTGCTGGTAAGAGTATGAGCACTGGGAAGAAAGATGTTCTGCTTGCTCATTGTATAAAATACTGACTTTTTTTTACACATAAAACAGCTTCTAAAGGTATCAGCTGAGAAAGGACTAGCACACAGGACATCAGCTTAATCCTGTTTTGTTCTTGATTATTCAGTTTGCAGTTGTGGGTAAGAATCCCAACACAAAACATCAGGAGATGCATGCTGAAGGTACCTTAGAAGGATATCTGGTCCATCGCTCTCTGTCCCTTGTACCTCCAGCAGAATCAGTTCCACCTGTGTCCTTCCTTACAGATATATGTTGGATATTTTTCCTGGTAATCGATGATGGAAGTTCTACCACCTCCCCAGGTAATTTTATAAGAATAATTTCCGTCCTACCACTAGACTGCTTTTCTAATGTTTAGAAATACAGAAAGTTTGTCTAGCTGAAAAAGTGGTAAATGATATCCCTTTCTCCGAGGATTTAAGCAGTATATTACCCCAGGATGGGATTTCCATCCTAAGGTTTGATTTTAAGAATAACAGCTATTTTTACATGAAATTCAGCACTAAATGAGCCATCCAGCTAATATACTCAGAGCATCAACCTTAGCCCAAGCATTGCCTTTAACCCCTGCTCGGCTCTTTCCCGGAGGTCACTGGTGGGTGACTGGTTTCCATCCCTCAGATGAAGTCCCTGGACAGGGGCGTTAGTTTGTCCCTAAGGCTCAGGCCCATGAATTGATCTTCAGGATCTCTCTCTCCTTCTCCAGGATGGAGCCTCTAGACCCACTGGGAACACTCATAAGGTACTTCACAAACATCTTCATTTCGAGTGTATCAGGCATCCTTGTTGTCAGGGATGCTGATGAAGTTTTGCTGGTTTAATCAGCTGAGGATCTGGCACGGATCCTGTAAGATTTGGAACCAAGTCACATTTCTTTGCCTGCCTTTGGGTTTACAGCACACTGGTGGCTCTTCTCGTAACTGTCCTTCCCTGCCTGCTGGCAGCCCAATACAACAGATCCGAATGTGATCAGAATGAATAATTTCAGCCATGCAATGTGACTTACTGCTCTAATTGTCCCACAGGCTGGAGGTTTTCTGTTCTTTTTGGAAAAAGAAGAATCCCATTTTTTTTTTCCAACAAGAAAGTGTAAGAAGCTGTAGTTCTAGCTGAAAACCTATAGGAACTACCAGTGAGAGTTTGCACTGTACAAAGCAGATGCAAAACTCCATCAGGAGAATTTGTAGCTCCAAAGACTTGGTATTTTTCTATCATACAACATACTCTGAGAGATACTCTCCAGCTGACCCATCCCTTGGAATTGTAATCATGATCACACAAGAGTGCATGCATCTTCATGTCATCTGATGTATCTTCATTGTCATCCCCGTGGCTCCTGGTGTCTGTGACTCCTCACACAAATTGGCATCCATAGCTTTACTTATTGCAAGGAACATAAATGGATGGTTTCCACTAGAAGCAGCATAGTAGAATAACCATCTCTCTAAAGGCTGGCTTCTCACAACCCTGAGAGGTGAGGTGCCAGGACTGCAAAACACCTGGGAGTCCTGGTCACTTGCAGTGCACTATAAATAAACTACCTACGTACATATCATCAATGATAAGTAACTCTGATTATTTAAGGATTTTTTTAGTGGTAATAGCTATATCCCATTGCATGCCTTTTTTCAGTTATGAAGGGCTTTTGGTGAACAACAAGCTATTATGGACACTAAAACTAAATGTTAGGTAGGCAAAGCCAACACTTCCAACCAACATTTCTATGATAAATAGGGTTTTTTTAGCCCTGTTCTCTCTGGACACATGAACAAGAAAAAGGAAAATGCTTGTGCCACTTGCTAACCCAAGAGGCAGGGAGATGCGCAGAGTAGCCAATGCAGTTACCCAACAGAGCAGCCAGACCCCAAGTTTGAGCCCTGCCCTGGTGCTCCTGGGAGCTGCTCTGTCCTGGGCCATCAGTCCCAGGCACATCCATGGCACGTGGCTGCTCTCCAGGGCACAGTTAAGCTTTTCAATGTGGCCTTTGGCTTTGGACCCATTCATGAAATTGTTTACAATGAGGGTGATGAGACACTGGCACAGGTTGCCCAGAGAGGTGGTAGATGCCCCATCCCTGGAAACATTCAAGGTCAGGTTGGATGGGGCTCTGAGCAACCTGGTCTAGTTGAAGATGTCCCTGCCCACGGCAGGGGGGTTGGACTAGATGACCTTTAAAGGTTCCTTTCAACCCAAACTATTCTTTGATTTTATGATTCTATAGCAAAAAATGATCTCATTTTTATTATAGTGAATCAGTAATACGGAAAAAACATAAAAAAGACACTCTTGGTGGGCAGCATTTCCTTGGTAAACAACAGTATCAAACTTCGCAAGAACTTCCCCAGCTCATTATCTGATCTCTTACTGCAATGATTCCAGCAGCTGTCAAAATCAAACATAAAGGAGCTTTAAACCACCTTTTTAAAGACTGAAAAGCATTTTCATAGATTTAAGAGTCCTTCAAACCCAATTATCGAATCAAAATGCAGTTGCAGCCACTCTGTCTAACATCTCTTCAGAAGTATAAAAACACCCATGTATAACTAATCACTCATCAGCTTGCATAGTAAATGCTTTCCCAGCGTGCGCTTTATGACAGCATGTACGAATTAAAAGTGAAATGCGGTTCTTAGCATTCACCTATAGCCACAAAGAAGGCTATAATGTTCCCCCAGCTGCAAAAACACAAGCCCAGATCCCACAAGCCATGCGGGAAGCTCTCAGCAGATGAAGCCAAGTGAGAGCTTTTCAACATGCCCACTGGCTAAGACCATGACAGGTGTAGAGAGAGAGATGTATGTGAATGTATATGCATATAAATAGGTGTATGTATATGTATATTTATGTATGTGTGTATATGTATATAAATCAGTGGGTAGTTGAGTAACTCTATGATGTGGTTAGCAACCATGCCAGTACATATGAAGAAAGCTGTTGGTTTTTCAAAGCATGGTTCCCAGCTTGGAGAGCCCAGACATGTCCCACCTCGCAGACTCGGAAACCTGGTTTAAAAGCTTGAATAAGCTGCAACTAATATCAGTTTTTAATAGCTAGCTTCCCTGCTGTCAGTACAGCTCCATGGATTTACACTGGCTGATGCTGCTGTCCCCTAAATGCTTACCCTAGGGAAAAGCCTTACCATATTTTGCAGGTTTATTACTGTCATATATTACTACAAGCAGATTCACAGCTGGTGTGACTTGTTGTGGCTCTGTGAAGTTAACATCCAGGTCTTTTCATAAATGCATATACATGGCATTATACATCACCTCTGTCCTCATGTATACATATTTATATATAGCACATAGGAATAATGATTCAAGCACCAAATCCTCAGCTAATATCAATTGGGGTACTTCTCTTAATCCATATAATTAAATATATCTCACCCTACTGCCATTTTCCTTGTGTTTATATATTAGTGTTGATGGAAGTGAAAATATTGCAGCACATAAAGGGCCAGATGCCTGAAATACAAAGTGTTAGTGGTCCTGAAAATATACTATGGCATCATTCCCTAAATTATAAAATAATTTGATTAATTTCTCAGCAGGCTTTTTTGGTTATTTACTTATTTTTGTTACTACATTTGGGTCTGTCCTCCAACTTTATATTAAAATAAAAAAGCAATGTCTTATCTTATTCCTGCTTTTAATTACTTGTGCCTGCAAATAATGATTTAGGCTCCCACATATATTTCTGGACAGCATCATTATTTATTTCATTTCCTTCTTTCACCTTGCCTCACTCCTAAGTTTGTTGCTGTTTTGCATTTTTTATGCCTTTTTCTTTTTCCCCAGAAGTCAGCAAAACATTTCCTGTAGAATCTTTTCTATTCCTGGACCACCATCATGGCAAGAAAATAAAATTCTTATTAAAAACCATGCAACTTACTTTTGCTTACTGACATAATCTACTTGAAAATCAATAAGAATTAAATTCTGCACATAAAAATATTATTAGCGTTTTATAGGGTTTCTTTAAGGCCACATTTAATTAATAGTGCTAGACTGCTTTTTTGGTTTTTTTTGGCCATCCCATAAAAATAAAAGGAAAAAAAAGGTTTAATGAAGTAATTATTAGAAGAGCAAACAGTATCAGAAGGGACATTTTTTTTGCAGTATAAGGTATTTTTGCCCAAGGAAAGAAATAACATAAGGTTAATTGAGGAGAGAAAAAGAGCTGCTGGGCAATACACGGGCCTGGAAAGGTGAGGAAGAAAGAAATAAGAGTAAGAAGTGATTTAATTCAGTGCAAAGGACTGCATGTAAAATAGGTATAAGCAGTTGGGTACCAAACACGATCCACATGTTCAGAAATTACGCTGAGAGGGGCTGCAGTAAGGACAAGGTCAGAGCAGGTGAACAAGAGACTTATTTGGAAATTAATGTTTTTTGTTTGGAGAGTCACACTTCCCTGGAATGTTTTGCTATTCTTTTTAAATAGCAATATTTCTAAAATTGTCTGGAAAAATATGACAGATCACGCTTAGGGCCGGGAGGGCATTTTCCATCACAACAGAGACGAGGAGAGAGAAACCAAAGGGACGGCCAGGACAGGGGATGTTCGTCATTGGCACGGAGGGACCGGGGGAGAGTCTGCCTCTTCTCTTTGGGGACAGACTGACCTGCAGAAAAAAGGAAGAACAGAAAGAAAAAGAATTGTATCTTTCTCCATAAAACACTGCTTTTAAGGTCTCTGAATCAATTAATATCCTTTGGAAATATGGAGGATTCGGATCACTTCCTTAGGCTTTGCTTGATTTTCCTCTCGTTAACACCGGCCCTGCCCTGGTCTGGCTCCAGTGACTTTGGCAGAAATACTGCTGATCTTCATAAAAGTCAGGGCCTGTATGTACACGCACGGATTTCCTCCCAGGAAAGAGTTCTTTAGTCAACATGCTACAAAGACCAGAAATTGAAAATCAAATTGCTTTCTGCTCCAGGTAGCGCAGTAGCTGATACTGGGTTTACAGTTTCAAAATGCCTGAAAGATTAAAACCATTGCTCTGTGCACTTCCTCCAGGTGATATTGGTTGAACCAAGACCAGACCTCATCCCAGGCTGTTATTAACCTTGGGTGGACAGCTCTTTGTCTAAGGGACAACAATAGAGGAAAGTGGGCTTGGTTTTTTTGGGTTTTTTTTTGTTTTGTGGGTTTTTTTAAATGAAATAAAGGTTTGCAGAGAAATGATGGAGAGAAATTGCATCTAGTTGCCACCCCCCATTCTGTTTTAGGCTAGGTGGTGAAATCTAATACCTTTGATTGATGACACCAATAGCAACCATCCCATTAGGACAGCGTCTCACCCCGTGGTCCTTTCATCCAGAGGGATGGTGTACGTGGGCATGTTTGGACCGCACAGCCTTAGGTGTTTGGTAAATAATTTGCTAACTTGCTAGGTTACTAATGTTTCAGCTACTTTTACTTTGAGCTTGTGTTTGAATATGTCTTTACCCATCATATACTGATGCAACAGCGTGGTAGACAGGCTCCTGACATTTCTGCAAACCACTCCAAGCCTCAGTATAATAGTAAAGACTAATTTTGGTTTTTCAGATACCTTACTTTAGAGCACAACAAGCATGATTGCGACACATCACTTACAACCTGATCCCATCGGTTACAGGGCCCATAACACGTCATCTGAGAAGGATGAGGCAGGGTATATTGGCCTTGGCAGGGTTTTCCTTTAATGTGCTGTTGCTCCAGAATCCAAGCAAGCTCACGGAGAGCTGAGTGTGCTGTTGTGGCATCCTCTCTATTGAATACCTGCAAGTACACCAGGCGGGGACCGGGTTTTTATGCATGCGATTCTTGTAACTACAGGTCCATTAGAATTTGACAATTTAACGAATGGGAAAGCCATTTTTCATTAGAAATATCTGAATGAAAAATACCCAGTCATTATCTTTGTAATGAAGCTAAATCAATGAGTGGCTTTTCAATCCTGATGTTAATGGGAAACCCAATACCTTGCCTGAGCATTATGTAAGGTGAATACTTTGCCACAGCAACTCTAGTATTTGGCTGTAAGCTGAAACTAAGGGGAGGTAAAGATGAGCAGATAGGTGGAAAGTTGCCTAAGAGGAATGTAAATTTGTTGTTCTCATCTAGAATTTTAAAACATGTTTGTACATGTAGGCTAATCTTAAATGACACATCAGTCATTTGTGCTCTAAACTAATGTATTTAATGTATCTTCTGCTTCCGGATCTTTTTAAAAAAACTCTCATGGTAAAAGTAACGAGTCCCAGAAGTCAATGATAAACTGACGAAGACAGAAGATAATCAGTCACAACTTGAAGGTATCCCGTATGCTACCAGTATTAGACCTCTTTGCCTCAGGAAAGCTATCAACGCTGCTGTACTTGAATCTATACAAATACCAACTACAGCCAGCATATGTCTTGAGGAAATTACAGTCTATGCAGACAAAGCACTAAAGAAGAAAGCAAGCTGTGGAAAAACAGAGACACAGAGTGGTCGTTGGAAAACCGAGCAGAGAAAGAGGTATGGTTTTGCTTTGCTTGTCTTAAGACAGGAGAAAGGAAATCTTGTTTGTATTGCCAGAAGAGACCTTGGAGTTGTACGAGAGGGGATGGGAGGGCAATGCAGTGATGGGGAGGAAGAGAATAGGAAAATGCGCAGGAAAGAATGAGAAGCATTTGAAAAGCAGTGACTGAAGAAAACAAAAGGTGAACCTGGATCTTCCTTTTGTCATTTTACTTTTAGAAGAAACCAGCAAAATCCTCCGTTGAGAAGCAGAGAGAGAAGGCTCCAAGGAGAAAGTCTCACGTGGCAAAAAAGTAGTGAGGATGATGGCCACCACACCAGCCTGGGCAAGGCTGGAGTAGGTTAGCCCACAAGAAGGCAGAACTGGAAGGAAGAAATGCCTTAGGGAAGAAGTGAGCCTGGCCAACCCCAGTGGCTCTGCCACCACAGGTCAAGACTGAGGGGAAGGCAAGCTGCTACAGATACGGTGTCCATCCAGTTGTACCGCTGTTTCTATGACAAACAGTCCCCCAGGCTGCCTGTTTTTAAATCTGCGCTAGAAAACTGTTTTCTGAAAGTCCGTTTTCTTCCTAGAGTACCAGAGCTGGCTCAGATTGGCAAGCATAAACGCGGCGTGACCCACAGTTTGCTCACCTGTACATCATGTTTCACTGGTTTGCATGCTACAGGAAAAAAAATCCTTTTGGCATGTTGCTGCAATGCATGGCTTTTATAGCTATCGGATGACTCAACTTCCATTCAGGTGTAACCGATCACGGAGTACTTGAATGCTGTGCCTGTCATCAGCTGTGAGTGCATGTTCTCCATTCATGGGGAAACCAGCATGGCCTTCTTGTCTTTGCGCTAAGAGAATATTTTAAATATTCTGAAATCCATAGATATAAACTTGGCATCGCTCAGCTGTTAAAACCTGCTATTTTAAAAAGTGTATGTATATATAAAAGATAGTTCTCACATGGGTTTTCAATTGCCCACCTACTATAAAGCCACTTGTGAAGAAAAGAGAGGGAGTACTTAGTACCTTTGGAAAAAAACCATGGTCCTTTTAATCATGATGATTGTCACTGCTTACTTACATCAAACTGACACCAAAAGATTGCAGCCCTGCTGGATAGCTGCTGTGCATAAGAACAACACTTCTCGAGGCAAAGATCTTATATTGCAGCCGCAGCGCTGCTCCGCGGTGTAATTACACAGCGGTGCCTTGTGGTCGAGGACTCCCTCTTCGGATCAGCTGAGACCTAGACAAAGCAAGGCTGTCTGCGGGGGTGAAAGCACGAGATGCAGGCATCAAGGAGGGATTTCTGACAAAGTATGCTTCTGTGGATGCAAAGAGCAGAGGAGGGCTGGGCAGAGCTAGGAAGGTTTCCAAAGAAGTCAGTGTTCAGGAGAGCCTGAATGGAAATGTCCCAGTCTCTAGAGAATGAGGATGAAGGGGAGGGAGGAGAAGTAACCTAATCACACGGTTAAACCGCACGGAAGTTGTGAGATATTTCAGTAACAAGTGATAATAACAGGCTGCTCAGGGTTGAGTCACCATGCCTGGAGGTATTTAAAAGACATGTAAATGTGGCATTTGGGGACTTGGTTTAGTAGTGGACTTGGTTAACTGTTGGACTCGATGATATTAAGGGTCTTTTCTAGCACAAATGATTGTATGATTCCATGATTCTATACTCACAGACATAAAGTATCCCTTGGTGAGGATGTGGGCTCCAAATAGCTGAGCAATAGCACTTCTAGAAGTGTTTTAATGAAGTAATGGGAGAAGACAGTTGAGAAGACAATATATATTCCATAGGCTTAGTGCTACGTACGGAGGTGATGCAAACACAGTGATGGATAAAGACACGGCACTAAGAGACTGGAGCTGCAGTCTGTTGATGCTGGGAGCAGTCGCTGGATAGGAAAGGCCATAGTCTCGCTCATGAGCCAGACTGGAAAGGTCAAAAATGCTTGTGTGTACTGCCTGGGGCCTGATGGCAAAAGATTAGGTGTTCATGCTGCTCTTCATGGATGTAAAACCAGGTTTTATATACACAGAGAAGTGACTGAAAATCTAGTACAGACAAGCCCCGCCTATCCATCTACACATTTAGCTCTCCAGCCTGGATGCTTCATGAGAGGAAGAAAAAAGAGCTATCCGGTCCTGTCCTCCGATTCCAAGTATTAGTAGCCCAGGCTTTTTTTTTTTCTTTTATTCCTTTGAGTTTGTGATTCATGGCTAACCCTTAACTATGGACAAGTAGAGAGGATGTTGCAATATGGACAGTCTCTCTAAGAAGATAGTTGTTTCCTAACTTTTCGTAACATGTTGCTTCAGAAATCTCACCTTGAGGAACAGCAAGGAAAGCCTTGGTGCGCTCCGGAAATCCACGCATCTGGTGAAGGCTGAAGTTGAGAGCGACCATCAGTCGCCAGACGTGGATGTGACAGCTATGCATCGTGCTTTGTTTTTTCTTATCTTTCTGCATACTTTCCCGAAGCACTCCTCCTTGCTGCCCCAGCTCTCCAGCACAGGCAGCCCCTGAGGTCAGTCCTCCAGCTCGCTGAGACACTTTCCCCATGACTCCCCGGCTAGCTGGGGACGTCTGTGCTGCTCCAGCGGCAGCACAGCTCGCTCATGCACTGCAGACTTCTCGTTGTTGGGGTTGCAATCAGCAATTACTAAACCCATTTTTGCAGAGTCACCAGGGACATTGTTCATCTGCATGTATTAACTGAAGGGCAATCCAGTATACTGGGGAGTCAGATTTTCCCCAGCAAAGCTGTGTAAATATAACTCCAAAGGATTCACAGATATGCTGGGAAGTTTCCTCTGGGCCAAAGAATATTTTTAATTCGTTGATAGCATTTTAATTTTCTCATGATGAAGAACCTCTAAAGGCAACTACATTGGAGAGTGAGAAAGGGTCAAGAGGCAATTAAGAAAGGAAGATCTTGCTTTTCACTGCTAGGAAAAACAGTTAATTAGATGAAACAAGTCAAAAAGAGAGAGAGAGAAGAGCTGAATGGTAATTTGGAAAATTTAAAAAGCTTTCTATCAAATAAATTGATTAGCAGACTAATCATAATCAGGACTCTTGGATTAGCAGTTAATTTGTGGAATCAATTAATAGTGGTATTTTTCAAATCACAGTTTTCTCCAGAGCACAGGGAATTCATTGCAGTATGTTTTTAGAGATAACAGATGCTGGATTAGGGCTGTGGAATGATTCCCTGTTGATATAACAGCCCTGTTGTACCCTGCTTTCAGGATTTTTATTTTTAGGTTTTTTTGTGTGTGAATGGGTGGTGGCTAAGTTGTTTTAATTCACACTTTCTTAATTTTTTACATTAAAGAACAAATTACTCTCCCAATAACTTTTTAGCTCTCTCTGCTCAGTTTGGGGGTTCACATAATAATCTCCTCTCTCGAGGCTGAACAGCAATTTCCTGCGCTATGAAATAACAAATGAAAACTTAAAGGAAACTTAGTGGGACTTTGCTGTCCCTGTGCTTTAAGGCAGCTGGGGCTGGGGGTGTGACAGGAGCTGAACTCTGGGAATCTGGGACTTCCCACTGACTTCTGCTGTCCCTGGAGCTACCCCTGTCCTAGTCACTGTGCTGGATTTCAGGGGAAGATAAAAAATTGTGGTCAGATCCAGGGGCCACAGGTAGTTCATTCCGTGCAGAATAACTGCACGTTGCTACCCATTAATTAACAGCATGCATCATACTACATAATTACATGAAGTTAAACTAAACCTGAAATATATTTTGGCAATAATTCTGTGACAGTTTGACAATTGCTGTCACAGTTAAAACAAATTGAAATTATCTCAGACCATGACAGGACCAGACAGTTCTTGAGACCAGAGGCTGGTGCATTAATACAATATCTGTGGTGGCTCCTGCAACATCAATGGCCCATATTTTGGGCTACAAGTCCATGGGAAAGTTCATCAACTGCTTATCTGAGGGCTGTGAGTCTTGGACCCCATCTAGCCCTTGTATTTACGGTGTCTTCTGACTCCTGTGGTTTAAAACACAGATTTGGCAGAACACGTCGCAGAAAAATGACAGGAAGATGGATGAGCTCAGCAGTCCCCGTGCTCCCCGGGGTGCCTGTGCCTGCTGCTGCAGCGGCCAGCGATGGGCTTAGCAGGGAAAACAGCCAAATTTCCAGCCTCTTAGGTGCCTGATCAGTCAGTGGGTTACCCTAAAAAACCAGCAATAGGTACCCCAGCCTCGGCAGCAGGTCTTCCAGCTCCTGGGTTTCCACCTCTGTTTCTAAACCACGAGGGAGGCAGACAGTCATCGGCAGTGAAAGCTGGGGGCAAACCCCTCTCACCCTTCTCTTTAGGGGACAATTCCGCAGTGTTGATATTTCTTTAATGCAGACATCAATAAATTGTTAAAATGTTACTAATTTCAATTTCAAGGAAGATCCCCTTCCTGGAGGTCATGGGCACTGCAGAATATTCAGCCAGGCAAGTCCATTAATGTCCACATCAGGCACTCGAGGAGATGCAAAGATTTGGAAGGCCATAATGACTTCAACAACTATAATTTTCAAAATTAAAACCAACCATTATCTTACTATAATTTCAAGGGAGCTGAGTGTCTAGCGCTCAGTTCCTAACAGAAACTGAGATTTGGGCTGTCACAGGCTCTTCAGAGAGTCCCAACATAAAAGTTTTTCTGATTAGGGCGATAAGAAGCCTTTGTTCTACTTCCATTGTCCCTCTATTATTAGGGGATCGGATCCTCTGAGGCTGCTGCTGTTCATTGGTAGAAATCAAAAATGTTAAAAAAATAATGCAACTAAATTCAAAGTATTCTCAGAAATACGTAAAACTCAAAATTGCATCATTTAGTAAAAAAATGGAAAGGCAGCAGACACAGATGGATCCAAGTTAAATCCCACTTTGAAACTGTTGCTTAATGAACTCCCCAGCATGGCAGTTCTCACGATGCTTCAATCCTGACAAAGAGAAAAGGCAGCAACAAGATGTTTTAGGAAGTCCCAGACTAAAACAAAACTAAAGATTGCTGTTTCTCAAAATACTGTCTCACAACTCTCATTTTATAGTTGTCTAGTTCAAATTGCTTTTTCCATCCATGGTGCATAAGGCGTTTTACTGTGCAAGCTGTTCAATCTCATACGCCTTTTTTTTCTAGTGATAAACCACCCCTACTGGAGTATCCAGTATATAGAAACCCATTGCAAAATATTTGTTACAATAAAGATAGATGATGTTTTATCTAGCATCTGTATAATTATTTAGAGAAAATATACCTCTGTCATTTCACATCTGCTGACTCCTGTTACTAACTCCTTCTTACCTCAGGAGTGCACTAGAAATGCTTTGAAAATGTTCATTAAAATTGATTTTTCTGTCCAATTTTATAAACAATGAAAATATATGAATTATCTATCTCCTTTGAGTAGCCTTTTGTTTCCCCCACAGCAGAATGCCTGTATAGTATGACCTGTAATAAAAGCAACACATGAAATGAAAAACAATAACAAACACTGAAAATAAGGAAATGGAAGGCATCATACATAGGATGTTCAGGAGAGTTATGGCATTTATAGATCTGCTTCAAAAATTGTGGTTTATGATTTTACATGGTGAAATTATAGGTGATAAGGCAGATATGATAGAGAGGTGATATGATACATTTTGGTTTATAACTTCACTGACGTGAGAGGAAGTGTAGGTGCTAAGAAAGAAGCAGAATCATTTATAATTAAGCTTGCATGCATGTCTCCACGCGCATACGCTTTGTAGGACTACTGATATCTACAGAAATTCCAACTTCTGAGACAAACTTCCTAAACTTGGTGTTCTGCACATCTTGGAATGGACAGAAATATTTGCTTTAAAATGTCTTGTTGAAAAGGTGACCCCGTTCCCTCCCAGATTTGTGAGTAGCTGCACTATTGATGTGCTGGGTGGGACAGACTACGTGGAGCACTAACTGCTTTCTCCTTCCCAAAGGATGCTCTGCCCACCTTGCCACTGAAATGAATAAGTACTGATGGCTTGGGAGCATCTGAGCAAAGACTCTTCTTGATATAAGTGATTTTGGCTCACTCCATAACCCAGTTTAACAGTTTAATTGACATGGACTCATGCATTACCACTCACTTTAGCCCAGATTATGAATACATCAGGAATTAATTATGCCAACATACTCATTTAAACTATTCTTAAATTAATGATGCGTTTGATTAGAGGATTTGACCAATCAGGACTGCAGAGGGATTACGAATCTCATTTCTCTGGGAGAAAAGGCTTCACCTTAGTCATGAGGGTCAGCAGTCGGTTACTAATTGCCCACACCAAAAAGCCAGGTTGTTTACTCAATCTGTGTACAATGTGAGACTCTTATCCTAATTAAGTAGCCGCTGTTTCTCTTTAGATTTATCTTAATGGCTTGTTTAAACCAAAGACAAACAACATGCGATTACACTGTGATGAATTGTTCTTGATAAATGGTATCGTGTTATTAATTCAGAAGATGAACACTAGCTTCTAGCATGTTTTTTTTCCTGGTTTCATAGATGTTACAGCTGTGGAGCCTTCCCGGTCACACAGCCCCATTTCCTGCATGAGAGGTGATCAGCATCCCTCTGGCAGTTTCTCAATGAACTCTAGTATTTTTCAAGTGAACCAAGAATATTTTTATATCAGAAGTTCATTCTTGATTTAAAGCTACTGACCTTTACAGTCCACCACCTTTGTTTTAAAAAGTAATTATTCCCATAATCAAAAATGTGTCCATTAGATCTCATTTAAATAGGTCTAGTGTCAGCTTCCAAAGAAAAAACTTGTATTTTTCTCTCGTTGAATGAGAGAAATTATACTATTAGATATTATATTAGAAACTATGTATTAGAATACTGGAAACTATAATATTAGATATTTGTGCTCTTAAAACGTTGCAAATGGGATAAAAATCTGACACATCCAACAATAATCAAGATGAAATGATATTGCCCACTCAATGCCTACTCCTGCAGTCTGGGGGTGTAAAAAAAGGGTATGAAGTGGTAAATATTTGGAAACAGAGTCACCTGGAAGGAAAAAGCACCCGCGCAGAATAGGCACAAAGTCTCCTCATTGTAAAAAACTCTCTGTATTTCCAGGGATCTGTATGCTCAGGGACATGGGGCTGATTGGGATGGTCAGCATCATGGTTCTTGTTGCTCCCTCTATCTTGGCCAGTCTCAGGAGCTGCCATGGTTTAGCAAAGCTGTGGCCAGGCTTCTTGTGCCCCAGCACAGTCCAGCTGATGACTGTGTAAGCATCATGCAACCGAGCCAAGGTGAACATCCTTGACACCAAACGCCTCTCCAGGCCACCGTGTTTATCTCCTCATCTCCAGGTTCACTAATATCATCATCTGAAAGAGTTTGGTGTTTGCATGCGAGCTGGACCGGGGTCTTGTACTCATCCAGTCCTGCAGGTTTTCAGTCCATTCGTACCCATCCTGACCTCAATGTGACCTTTTTTTTT
>NW_009214895.1:0-10464 GCF_000690835.1 Fulmarus glacialis
GAGTGAGCGAGCGGCTGCGTGGTGCTTGGCTGCCTGTCGGGGGAAACCACAACAAAGGTCCAGCGAGCACCTCACTTCACCAAACCAGAGACTCTGAAAGTCTGTTCAGAGCTTCAAAAGTCTGTGTATAGTCTGCCTGGCCCGTGCACAGGAATCAAGAGACAAGGAGAGAATCAAGTGGAAAGCAAATGCTCTGGGTCTTGGCGGAATAAAAAAAAAAAAAAGAGCTGTGACTGATTTATATAGTCATTAGTCAAAAGGGGGATAGAGAGAAATATACATGAAGCAAGAAATGTTAAAAGAAAAGGGTTAAAATTAACAGAACTGCATTAAAAGGCCTCTACATTTGAAGCAAAGCACAAGACAGACTAACCTTTGGCAAACCTGAAAGTTTAACATTTTATGTCTCAACATAAAAATGACGCAAATGCTGAAAAATGCAGAAAGGTACTGCAGAGGTGACCTAAATCATCTTCATTCTGCTCCTGTGTTACCTATCTACAATAATAATCTATAACGCAACTTTGGGAAATGGCTGTCCTGTATTAAAAATTTCTGTGTAATGCCTAGTACCACTGGGCATTGACCCCTGATTGGAGCATTAGCAAAATACACATAATAATTATATTAATGTTTTGTAGAATACTAATAACTAATTACATTATAACTTTGCACATCAGAATGCAGCAAAGGCCATAACACACTGACTCTGCGAGAACATACATAAGCTTTATAAGGCCAGTGGAGCATAATTACCTTGCCAACTGGGGCCTTTGTAACGTTACAATATTTCTTCAAAGGCATAGCTGGAAGGTACCAGTAAAGCTATTTGGAAAGGAGGCTATTTGGAGAGAGAGTGACAAAATTACTTGTGTACTGTACTCTGTAGAGTTAGTGGCACAGGCAGGATGGGATTTGAGGATCAGACTCGAAGTCTTACGCTTATTCCTTCCCCGAGCAAATGGGCTTTGCACACATACAAGTAAAATGCACATTCAGAACAAAAGGCCATCCTCTGAAAACCTTGTTCTGGCAGGTCCATGAGGAAGCACTGTCCCAACCCTCAGAGTGGTGTTCAGATAAAAGCTCCCTGCTTTGTGCTGATCTGTTTGTTGCCACTGATACGGGAACTCCCCCAGACAATTCACAGCTTGTCACTGCATGTCAGTAGTCTGATTTAACTGACTGTAAACTGCCATGGAACAAAAAATAGGAAGAGGTTGTTCTCAGAGATTACAGAAGTAAAACTGTCTCATAAATTAAGTGTTCAGTGATGATAATTTTAAACCAACTTTGGAGTTAAACCTTCAAGTTCATTCATCTCTGAAATCAGAAATATTACATTTTCAAAATGCAAAACCAAAATGACTGGAACAGTATTTCTGTGCCATAGAAATCACAGTATTTTTCTTCTTATGATCAAGTTTTCTTACATTTCACTGAGTAGATAGAGGAGACTAATGTTATGTCTATGGCACTGCAAAATTATTTGCTAACATAGTATTTAAAAACCTGTCAAGAATCAAGCTGGGTTTTTTCCCCCCCCTCAGAGAAGACATAGTCAATCAACCAAGAGGTCTGTATGTGCCAGGAATAAAAGATTTAAAGGCAGGTTTTGCCGAAGTCCTTTTTAATTCTGTCATTCTTTTGTTGGTCCACATACACTATTTAATGTGTTTCAGAGTTAATTTAGGAATAGGTGAGGCATCTGCTGTTAAGTGGTCTGTCAATTCATGGTTTTATATGGGCATAAATCATAGAGCAAGAACTGTAATAGCCATTGATATGCTTCTTCATGGAGAAATTCAAACTACATTATTTTACCAACTATATTTTGTTGCTGTTATCATTACTCGGTGCTGATTTGGAAAAACAACAGTTTCAAAAGGGTACCCTGGCGCCTTAAATACCCTTCGAATTCTGGTAAGTAAGGTGCAAAGAAGGAATTAGAAATTCCTAATATCAGCATATATCATTTAAAGTACTATTCAGTTTTACACAGACTTGACTGAATAGGTCTTAGAAGAAGCACTTTTCTGCGAAAGTACTTAGAATCAGATCCTGTTGTATTTTTTTTTTTAAAGAAAAGATCTTTTTTAGAAAACTCCCATTTCAAATTACTTCACTGCTGTTTAATTTGTGTGAAATACAGACTTAATGAGAAAAGGGAATTTCCTCTCAGAGAGATTCGCTTGAGCTATAAAATTAATACAAGCAAAGTACAAAGACATGAAATGTATCTATCTGAATAACTTCCATCTTGAGACCCATTACCACTTCTCTCAAGAATTGTTTTAGATAGATGGCTAAAAATTTCTGATGACCTATGCACTATTTTGTATTATCTTTTGGAGGGCTATGGCTGACATTCTCTCCTCCAGGGTTTTCAAATGAATCAGATGGGCATTCAAAAAATAGGGCAATAAAAGGCATAAATTATTTCAAGAGGATCAAGGGAATTAATTAAAAGAATAGATAGTGCCTTTTAAGAAGTTGAGAGAATTTTTAGTTCATATATTTCTCTGTCACATCAAGGGGAAACTTTGGAAGTATAATATTAAACATCTCAGAATTATCAAGAACCCTTATTATGGGCTAAGAGTTGAGTCTGGTGCTCTCATTACAGCAATCCAGTTGTAGTAGTTTTCAAATGTTGATGTTCTTCATGAAGATCAACTGGTAGCTTGGGATGGTGTCTCTCTTTGTAACCAGGTTTTCTGCTTTACATGGGATCACAACAGGTGCAGAGCTTCCACTAACCTTCATTACCATTGTTGGGCATTGCATCTCTCAGATTACTTTCTCATATCACTGCCAATCGCGGCACAGTTGGGAAGTTATGTGCTGTGCTTCTGAGATAGTCAAAGACTGATTCAGTTTCAAATTATTTGATATGGGTTACAGAATAAAGCTCAAACAGTGTTTTCCACAGAAGGTCGACTTCTGCAGAACAATCCCCTTTATAAAATGTTTATGCTAAAGTACATTGTTTTCCTTAATTGTAGACCTAGGGATTATGTTTGTAGCTATTATACATGTCTCTGTGTGAAGCTAAGACTTTGATTAAATATTTGGCTGAATAAAGCCTTTGGTTTCTGTGAGGGAGGTTTTGCACCCTCCAATATAGATGTTTGCAGACAGTACGTGACTGATTGGGCCCCTTCTTCCTCACCTCCATTACCCTGCAACTGGAAAAGATTATTTTTGAACCATCCTATGGAATTCTGTATCATTTCAGATAATCTTCAGTTTTTGTAGTTTGATTATATTTTTAACTAACTAGTACCTGGAGTGTCTGAAAGAAATATCTAATTTTGTAGAGGTACTGTGACAGCAAATGTCAATTCAGAAATCTCAAGTTACCTAATTTTCAGGTTAGAAGAGAAATATATACAGTAGATTTGATGCCCATGCTTAACTGCATCTGTATTATAGAAGCAATAGATGATTTTGTAATAATTTTTATTTATTTCCCTGGTTTAAAGAAGGACTGCAAGTTATAGGAAGGGAATATACAAGCCCATTTGGTTGAACTTACCTTATCATAGGGAGTTAAGCACTTGGGAGGATGCAAAGTGCAGGTGAGCTGACAATTCCATTATGGCTTTGGTCGATAGGAAACCAGCAGGACCAGCATTAGGACCTAAGATGTCACCAGTGACTTGCCACTAAACAAATATAAAGTCCAAAGTCTTTACAGAATGATATGTGCTGGGACTGCAGGCTTGACCCTTCTGCCACTAACCATCTGAGAGGGACCTGTTTGTGCTACAAATGGATTTAATCTGACATGTGAAAAGATATGTGACACACACACTATAATGGCTGTATTCAAAAGCAAGGCTGTAAATTTTGTTCAGTCATGTGTTTTCCAGGTGCAAACCGTATCCTTTTTCCTACCATATCACCTACAGGTGGGAGATATCAAAATCACTTGATTTAATTAAGGACTATGCTGTATAAACTCGAAGGTTGTGTTTCATCACAGTTTATACCTTCCTATCCTTATTCCCAAAACTTGCAGGGCACAAGCCCACCCAGACAAAACTGCCTGTGTGCCAGCCTTGCTAGTGTCCTGCAGGCTGCTTGCCAGTGCTTATTACTGCAAGAAACTTTGCCTGCTCTGTGATGGGGAGGATAAGGCTGCAACAGAAGTGCATAAAAGCATACCAGCACTTTGTCTCCGTCTAGATGGGGGTATAAAGAAGGCAAAACCCTCTTTCAGTCTGAGCTTATCACATCTGTCCAGGAAAATGCCATCCCAACTCCTGCTAAACACACTGGTGAGACCTCCTGGGAGGCACGATGGATGCGTTCCTCACCTTGTAACGCCTTCGCAGCCAGCCGTGATGTACGGGGAAAGCAGACTTGTCGAAAGCATGTTGAAAGCCCCGGGCGCTGGAGAGTGGTGATCGCCCCAGGGGCAGGGTGGGGAGGCATGCTGCCTGCCCCGTGGGGGACGCTTCACTGTGTCCCCCATCCTGATGGTTCCCCCGTCATGTCACGAGGTGGCAGTGTTTAGTTTCCACTCTTCTGCTCTAGACATGCTTGACATCACATTCCCTTTTCCCAAACTATTTTTTTTCAGTGGACATTTCCGCAGTGTGGTTATGAGGAGTTCATTCTGTGTACTGTGGACGTGGTCCTCAGCACTTGGACTTCAGCGTGTCTGATCTGTGAGGCCACCTCAAAGTGAGGGGTGGGGACCACATGATGAGTTTAAATACTTTATTTCATTGCATTTGTATTTCATCACTACAGCTGTATGTATGGTCTTAGATGCGCCAGGTGAGGTGTGACCCCTAACCTGGCGTCATTGGTTTATTCATTCTATTTAGTCTCTCCAGGAATATCCCCTTATTCAAGAAAGTCTGGACCAGGAGAATGTGGACCCAGGGTCTGTAACCCAGGGGAACTCCTATCTGCAGTGGAAGTGGACTTAACATGACAGAAAGCTCTTGGCAGCCTTTGAAGGTTCAAGGTGCAAAATATTTCTTACATGTAAATTTGGGTCAGCTTGATAACTGGAATGGTAGAATGTGGGTATGAAATGCAAATATTGGAAATGCAAGATTGCCTGTAATCAGGAGTTAATAGTAAGAGTATAGTTGATAAGCTAGGGTTTTATTCATTGAAAGCGAAGGAAAATGTGGCTGACCTCAGTGAATTCAATCATCACAGAATTACTGTGATTTACATGACTATAAGAAAACTAAGTGTGAAGTGTTAGGCAAGTGATTTGCAATAAAAAGTGACACACTAATGTTCTTGCACAAGGCTCTGGTGATAAATCTCATGGGGAACCTCAGGGACACTTCTGGTTGGGGATGCTCGGGAAGGGTGGGCTCAAACTGGAATAAGTGCATCAGGTATACAGAGATGATGTAGGGAGCAACTCAAAAAGCGTGACTTTTCCATTCTCTTACATTAAGGCAGGGACGAAGTCTGATTGCTATACGCATGTCATGCTAGACATGAAGTAGAAGCAAGATCAGAACAATGGGCCTTCCAAAAGGAGTGTAAAGAGGATACGACTACCTTAAAGGTGATCTTTAAACCTTTCAATTTAGAAAAATGTATTATGATGCAAATAGTTCTTGATGACTTTTAGGAAGGCTTCATCCTGTCCTGTTGTTCTTAGGAACACATTTCAGTCACTTATCACAAGTACCTGAGACTGTCTATCTGACATATTGATGAACTAGCTCAACATTAATGGGTTTTTCAGATAATGATGCTGGAAAATTAGTTTTTTAATGATGTCCAATTTAGATAAAAAAAAAAGAAACATCCAAGTCAAGGAAATACTATTTTTAAATCAAGCTGGGAATGTTGGCACTTTACAAGCAACAGGCCAATTACACTTGTGATGACATTTTCATTTCTTAGCACCATTTTTCTTGAATTTCACTAATCTGTAAGATAGCATACACCAAATTCTGTAGTCTTTACATGGACGAATAGCTGGTGCTTGACTGTCATTCAGGAGCTTCTGAAAAAAGCTTGTAGGCTTCTGAAAATTACGTTTGTTCTGAGATACTGCTGCACAGGAATGGCTAGTTATGCAAATATATATAAGGCAACAGTCATGGTGACTTTTGAGCATTTATTCTTTTTTGCATTTGTTACTGAAACTAGTTTTAAAAAAGCAGAATGTTGGCTGTTTTTTGCAGAAGGCATCAGAACCCATTTGTTTTTCATTAGTCCTTTTGGCATTAATGATTAATTCAGAAGACTTCATGAATGAACAAGAATGAGAAGAGACAAAAGATTATATATGGTATAGGTAAGGCAGATAGAGAGACCTAACATAGGCACATTCTTGACTGAATACATGCAAGCTTATTATACATTGGAATAGTCTTAATGTAACTGTGCAGTCCAGATTCAGAGCTTTCTAAAAGACAAAGCTTCCAGTATCATTGAATTTAAATTAAGCACCATCTATTCAGTATCCACTGAGAAAGGTTGAGAGACACAACCTTAATATTTTTCTATTTTAGTACATACATTTTTCACTGACATAAATTTTTGCAGTCTTATGCTGCTTGTAAACAAGAATCTGGAGAAAAATAATATATATTACCTGGCTTGCAAGTATGAGCTGTTCTACTTTTTGCTCGTGAGGTGGCATCCTGAGAACGGTGCACATTTCAAAAACAAGTGGATCAGCCTGCATCTAAAGGAGGACAATGAAACCCAGGAAGCCAAAAAAAAAATACAGCTTGTCTAGGCTAGAGTAGAGAAGACTAAAGCAAGACATTAGGGTAAGACAAAACAGCTTTAAAATTCAGAAGGAAGACTGAGGCTAGATATTAAATTGTTCTTACTAACAGCATAGCAATGGAATATGCTACTTAGGACAGCTGTAGAATCCCCATCATTGAAAGTTTTTCCAGAGCAGCAAAGAAAAGCATTATCTTCAGCGGTCGAGGCATGCTTGTTCTTGTCTTGAAGCAATGATAGATTTAGAACATTCCTTCCAGGCCTACATTTGCGATCATATACATTCAAAGCAAGACATATGGTATGTGCAGCTTTCACCTTTTCAATCTGCACCTGACAAAGATGGGAAATACAGCAGACAAACTCTACAGTAGTTATGAACTGAGGCTTGTCTTCATTGCAAAAGTGAGCATAAATCAGCATGTCTGAATTATTCCTTCAAGGCAGCCTCTTTCCAGGGAGAGAAGAATGGCAGTAGCCGTGATGCAGAACAGCATTAGAGCAATAGAAGGTCGTTCCTTAGCAGGGTAATGACATAAACAGCTGAAAAGCTGCACATGCATCTCTTGTTTTGCAATGTTGTAACTTGAGCTACTTTATCCCTCTTTCATTACCAGTTCAGGTGTGAACAGCACTTTAGTTTAAAGCCCCTTTCACCAAATGGCCATCAAGCTCTATATTAAAGCACCATTTAAGTCAAGCTGCAAAGGCTTATGGCTAGAAAGACACCTGGATAGAAACAAAATCTGAATTATGGTTTAGACAAAGGTCTTCAACAAATTAGCAGTGCAAATCATAGTGTGACACTATTAAGGAGTTACTCTCAACATCTGCATGCACAGTTGTCTGGATAATAGTTACCACACCTATGTTAATGTGGCAGAAAGGAATGTGAGTCAAGGCGTCAGGAGCTTTAGTTCACAAGTTGCTGTCTTAACTTAAATTTCTGTTGTAAAGTTTGTTAAAGGAATGCTGGAGACATAGCAACTATAATGTCCTCACCATCTGCATCAAGATTTGCCTACTCTTAGTGTAAACTCGTAGTTCAAGCAATAGTTCAAATTTTGTCACCAAACTGATTTGTACCTATATATGACAGACCTAGTTTGGATCATCTGACGGAGTGTCAACAGTGGAATGAATGCAATTTCTCAGTGGCAAACCACCTAATTCCACAAGGAAAATGATCAGTAATTACAATATCATGTCTGTGCTTTCAGTTTACAGAGTCATCTTGAGGAACTCCTTCACATGCTTACTGAGGTTAATACCAAATGTGTATGCTTGGCATCCCACAAGCATAGGGGATTGATTATTTTAATTATTGATGTTAGTTAACAAGTGAGTATTTTTGTATTTAAAGTGTCTCTTGGTGCTTTGCTTTCTATACCTGCAGTGCAACAGCAGCCTTTTTAAATAGCAGCTTCTATTCAGCAGTAGCCAGTAATAAGTTGTTATTATTATTGTTATTACAGCCCTACTTTTTCTTGTCTATATTTCCCATAATTTTGACTCAATAAGAAGAAATTATAGGTGAAAAGAACTTTTCTACCTTATTAAAGGTGGAAAAAAGGACAGAAATGAAAAGAACATGCACATCAAAGGAAAATGGGACATAGGAAAACACGAGCAACTCTAAGTGTTCTTGTCTGCTTTCCCCAGTTTGCAACATGTCCTAATTAATGGAATATTCATAAGACTGTTCATAAGGGAAAGGAACTACAAAAAGACAGATCTCAGTAAGAGAGCATTACTTAGACACAAATAGGTGCAAGTTTTGTAAAGTAAGTGTTAGCAAACAGGACTTATCCAGGGCATAAGGAACCCATGATGAAAGGTCTCAAGCAACCCCTACTTGCACAGTAAACCATTTAGAAAAGGCAGCTGTGAAAGAAAAAGACAGCAGGACTAAGTAAGTCAATAGTGTTTAAGCTGTATCTCCTTTTCCCATTCATGAGGCAGAAACTCATCAAGTAAAATGGTGTTCATTTTAGTGTGGCTTGAATTTCTGCCATTGCACATTTCTGTATCTGTTTTGCAAAGACGAAGCGAGATGCGGGGGAAACTTCTGTCTTTCAAATGCAGACAAAGGGATTTGGGTTTCCTGACTTCTACTGTTTTGTCTAATCAGTATGACTTTAAGACCATCCAGCATATCTCCTTATCAGACAGTGAGGTTTGGGGACAGACACTGGGTACTATCTTAATCCAAATAAGAAGAAATTAGCACTTAAAAGTAATGACCAAGCAAAACAGGAAAATATGTTTTTGGCTATATTGGCAGGAAGAGATACAAATTATTCTAAGTACCTTATGATTTTGGTTGATGTCTTCTGTAGAAGTGAGGCTAGAAGGCAAGCTATGGAGTAACAAAAGTGGTAGAGCTTGATAAGACTACAGACCTGCAGTGATGCCCAGGAAGGAAACTGGTCAAATAAAATAACTAGAAGATAGAAGGTTACAAACTACTCTTCTCTCACTGCAGTTATGACTGTCTGCATTGAGTGCCTGTTGATCATTTATATAGAAGCCACAGCTTTCTCTCCTATTTTGTCACAGAAACTATACAAGGATGTGTCAGGAGCATATTTTTCATTTCCTATTAAAGTGACTTATAAAGACACACAAGGTAAAATTAGTGGTAAAAGTGGAATTTACACCCTTTAAATGGAGATTATCAAAAGAAAAATAAGCCTCAGTACTTCTTTTTGTTTAAGTGGAAAGTGGAAGAGCTGAATATTATCCCAGCAATACCACTGTTATTTCACTAATCCATTGTACCTGGAATTATCCTGTAAAACCACTTTCATCTGTCCTTACTCAGATTTCTGGTAAATGTCCACTGAACCAACTGCCATGGAATGAAGCCTATGCCAAGGCAATGCTCAGAGGAGTGAGACCTTGACTGCTTCCGCCCACCTTTATCTGACTAAAATAATCTGATATGAGCCAGAAAACAGAAGTGATAGCTGAACTTTGTTAGGTGTCCTGGTGTTCTTCGTATTCCCGCAGTCTGCTAACAACGTCATCCACCGTTGGTGCTTCTTCCCCTTTCCAGCACAGTACTGCCAACGAACTGGCATGCGACGCTGGTGCGCTCCGTACCAACTTCTGCCACATGGGTGGTGTGCACTGGACTTCGTCTGGATCTTTGGGCATTTGGTCGTTGTCCAGGTCATTATAAACCACCTCCAGCATGCCTAATTCTCTCTGGTACTGGATATCTCTCTCCATAGTGGTCCATTTGCTTGGGCGATATATAAGATCTTCCTTGAAGGGATAACTTTCCTTCACGCCTGACAGCAGTTGCCTCCAGAGGCTGAGGGCCCGTGTCCCTTTTCCAATTGCTTTGTCAATGCCCCCCAATGCCCCCTTCCCTAGCAAGGGATCCCAGCTGTTTGGCTTCCTTACCCTCTAATTCCAGGCTACTGGCCCCATTATCCCAGCATCGGAGCAGCCAGGTAACAATATGCTCGCCTGGACGACAGCTGAAATTTTTCCGCATATCTCGCAACTCGTTCAGGGACAGGGATCGGGTGGTTTCCGTCTTGTTTGAGTTCTTCCTCTTCCTCCTCCCCTCCTCGTGATGGCCCTACTTTTCTATCATCCTTTTCTAAACGACCTGACTTCGGCTTCAAAGATTTCTTCTTCTGTACAGGGGCGACGGATACCGGCAAGGGTTGGTCCTCTGGTTCAGCTGTAGTACCTGTTGCTGGGGTTTGGGTAGCTGCAGTGCCT
>NW_009214895.1:10539-41701 GCF_000690835.1 Fulmarus glacialis
GTGTGGGGGTGTTTGGATTAGCCACAGTGGTTGTCGTGGGGGTTGAAGTATCCGCAGTGCCTGTCGTGGGGATTTGAGTAGCCACCGTGTCTGTTGCTGGGGTTGATCTCTGGACAGTATTGCTGAATAGTTGTTTAACCCTAAACAAGACTTGAACCACATTCAGGAGACACAGCAATATGAACATGCTTGTTTGAACATCCCAAGGATATTCAAAATTCTCGGGGAATATCGTGGATGTCTTCATGAAGAGGATAGAAGAAAAAGGAGCTTATGAAGATATGGAAGGGAAGGTGAACAAGTGGGAGAAAATGTCCCATCCTGTCTCCCCTCTAAATTCATTCTCCGAGGAGAAAAAAGTGTAATTACTAATAGTTTCTAAGAAGTGGTTCCCGAGGTACAGAGATGATGGCGGTGCTAAGTACAGATACCAGATTAAACTTATGACCAATTATTTTATCACATCAAAAACCAGCAGCAAAATGATAACCTCGGCCCAGTTCTGAATAATGATAAACAGCACAAAAAGGAACATATACTGCAAGCAAGGTATTACATAACCCAACACTGAAAGCCAGCCCCACAACTCTGAGAGCCAATAAATCAACACTGTGACCAATCAATATAATGAATGCTTATAACCAATTTTGCCTTAACACGCTTTGGTCAGATCTATCGTTATCTCAACCCTTTGAGCCCCACATTGGGTGCCAAAAAGGACTGTCGTGGTTTAACCTGGCAGATAGCCAAATACCATGCAGCAGCTCGCTCAGTCCCCCCCCCGCAGTAGGACAGGGAGAGAATCGGAAAGGTTAGAGTGAGTGGAACTAGTGGGTTGAGATAAAGACAGTTTAATAGAACAAAAAAGGGAAAATAATAAAAATAATGATAGAATATACAAAATGAGTGATGCACAATGCAATTGCTCACCACCCACGCTGACCGATAACCAAGTAGCTTCCTGGATCATGCCTACCATTCATACACTGAGCATGACGTCACATGGTATGGAATACCTCGTTGGCCAGCTGGGCCAGCTGTCCCAGCTATGCTCCCTCCCATCCTCTGCTTGGTAGCATGGAAGCTGTCCTTGACAAGGTACTTAGCAACAACTGAAAACATCAGTGTGTTATCAACATTCTTCTCATACTAAATCCAAAACACAGCACTAGGAAGAAATTTAACTCTACCCCAGCCAAAATCAGGCCAGCTTAAACCACGTCATTAGGTAACTGCTGCTAACTTCACACTCATGTAATACATTTGGAGTGGAAGATCAGAGAATGAAAAAAACAGTAGGAGGTCAAACAGATTGGCCTGGGGCTACATCATTAGCAAGGCCGTTGGTAGCATATGCCAACAATCTACTATATCAAGTAAGAAATAGCTAAGACAGTAGACCTGGTTGGGGGGAAAACCTCTATGGGCATCCAACACTATGTTGAAGCCTAGGTGAGATGGAAGTGCTTCATGCAGGGGCTGGGTGACCAGCCAGGACTGTCCAGTGAAGCAGTGGGAGTGATTGTTCTGCTCCCAGTCTAAACTGGCCCAGAGGGGCAGGGCATGTGTATGTCAAAAGAGATAAATCTTAGAGCAGAAACCACTATCCATCCACTATGACCATCCTGCTGACTAAATAAATTTTAGATTATATGTCACTGAGGGTCAGTTCTTGTGGCCACCCCACCTAAATTCCCCTGTGACCACTGAGGAAACAGCTGCAGCAAGCTAAGAGGTTTCCCTTTTGCTGGCTGTTCATTACAGCCTTTTTTGGGGAGGCTGTTAACCGCTTGGAGAGCAGGGATACCAGGAGACATGCCCATGCCACAGCCACTCACATCGATGTTCTGGTGTCTTAATTCAAAATCGCTTTTTAGTTAGTGATGTAAGCTAATATGCTGGTTTGTGAGCTGGAGTTTGGAGCTGGAGTTTGGAGCTGAAGCACAACAGCTAGATTTGCTAGGGCAAACTGTCCATGTAATCTTTTCTATTTTTAGACCCTGATCCAGAAGAACCCATAAACACATGCTTATCTTTAAAATGCTTGCATGCTTAAAATTAAACTTATTATCTGAGACCTACCCACCCAGTGCTGAAATGTTTTAGTAATGTTTACATTAACATCTACAAGGAGCCTGGATGTTTTAAATTACTGAAATACAGAAAAAAGTGGCTTTAATGCACTATGGCATTTCTAAGTTGGCAGAAGCATTTCACAGGTATTCCCCAAAGTCTTGAATTAGGTGCATTTGACAATAACTTTTCAATTTCCATTAGTGTCAGGAATTGCCTGCACATGCATTTTTAAGTAAATACCTTCTCCAGTGTACTTCACAAGAGACTATTTGAAGCATGTGTTTTACGTGCCTGTTGGTATCTATGGTTAATTGGCAAAACTGATCAGAATGTTTTAATTGAAACAATTTTTGTATTGAAACACTATCACACTCTTTTTTTCCAAATCACATGTTTTACCAAAAATTCGTTTCAAACATTCTGAACAACATCTTTAAGGTAAACAGTATTAAAAAATTTGTTTTCCATTTCCAAATGTATTTTGAAAGGACTGTTCTTTAATGGAAGCCTTTCAAGAGCCCTAGAAACACTGCTGAAAAACTGCTTCACAAAAAAAAAGTGAAATTTTGATTGATTATCTCAAATCAGAACAATTTCTCTCCTGAAACCTCAATTTTTTTCCCCAGGATGAAAAAAAAAAAAGGAAAGTTTTCTGACCAAATTTATGTGTAGGATATTTGTAGCAATATCTTGCAAAGCACCTTAACTAATTATTTTAAGTGTTTAAGTTGAAACTTGTCTTCCAGTCTGGTTAAAAAAAAGAAAAGTAAAAAAAAACAAACCACAACCCCAATCCTGTCTCTTTTAAAATGACACAGAAGACCTCTTCGGAGGCAATGCAACACTAACTGGCCATCTAGATGTTCCAAACTGATTATGAGCTCCCTCAGCCTTGACAGTCATTTATTGATATTTGAGGACTCTCTTTCAGTGAAAAAGCATCCTCCATTGCCTCCCTGCTTTCTACAGCTTGTCAATCTCAGGTGAAGACGAACATGTTAATTGACTGCCTTGTTAATTTATTAATGAGTAATGACAGAAAGAGTAGTGCTGAATGCTCATAAAATTCATCTTTCAATGAAGAACTATCCATGTTTTAAGATAATACCTTTAACTACCTTTCATTACTAATTTACTCATCATTGTACATTATACTTAAAGATCAACAACACCCAGCAAACTGCTGCGTTATTATGGAGGTGAATGTATTGAAGAAGAAAGAATTACATGTAGCAGACAACAGTTGGAGCTTTCATCTGTATTGTATTACAAGGAGAGGCGAAACTGCATTAGCATTTGAGAGTAGGATGCAGAATAATTATATTCAATTAACTAAGGACTCCTTGGGCAGCAGCCCAACAGAGAACTGCATGCGCATGACAAGACCAGGCAGAAGGGAAAGAAGTAAACTGGTTTGAATTCTGTACTCCCCAAGTGCTAGTAAATACAAGTACCGTGCCATGGCTGTTAAATATGCAGTTATCAGGAATGAATAGTTGCTTTAATCCCAATAGAAGTCGCATTGTTTACCACTTTACAGTAGTTCTGTAACCACACTGAGGCATGCAGGTGGTATTTGGCTTCATCTGCAGGAAGTGCTGTCCAACATACACATGTAGTCCTGCTAAATACCTGTTTCTGTACTTTACATTCTACTTTGCTCTGAAGTGAAAGAAATTTGCATTCATCATCAGGTATTCATGATTCCTTAAAGCTGCAGTGATAGCAATAAATCTTCTTACTAACAAGCATATTCCACTACAGGCAGGACAGTCATGTCTTCCAGAGGATTTCACTTACTCGTGTAAGTGAAGCAAATGGTGTCAGTCTCTGAATTGGGCAATAAACAGGGGACATGTATTCCCACGCACGATATAGAGAGTGGACACACAGAAAGCTAGGTGCCCGCTTTCAAGGCACTGCCAGAAAGTGTCCAACCAAAACAGAGTTAATATTTTCTTCAGAATTGCTTTCTACTCTCTGCTCCAAAGAAGAGCAGAGTTTCTCCCGAGATGCCATGACATTCACTGGGGCATATGTGGATACACAGGCTTCCTCCAGCAGAAAACCTTAGCTGGCTAGTGGAGAGAAGACTATGATTGCAGTTAGCCAAATGCCAGCTGTAACTTTTGTAGGATTACATCCTCTAAACGTGACCTCTGAATTAAAAATATTAGCATGCCTTAAAATGCTTTGATTTTTGTGAAATTTTACAACAGCTGTTGTAAAGACACATTCCAGTGAAACATTTCTGGATGGTCTTATTGGTCTTCTTCCATATCCCTTCTTTTTAAACTTGGTTGTTTAAAAGGTGATATGTCTGGGTTAGACCATCTCTTGCTCAGTTGGTCAGCCTGTGCTTTTAACTTTATCTGCAAGAATGACATAGGTGCCCTTCCTAGCTAGTGTCCTTTGTTTGAGGTCATTGATACCACTACTCTCCATTTGTTTATATCATGAATGTAGTCATATAGTGGGATGGCAGTTAGCAGGGGAACTGTAACTGTTACAGTTTTGGCAGTGGCATTTTGCACTTTTACTTCCTAGTTCTTATGTCTCAAGTATAGGCAGCTTTTTGTGTGCCCTAGTTTAGATGCTAAGACTGATGGAGGGAATTTCTGCAAGAATTTAATCTGCATGGTTTCTTGGTGTTTGATTACTTCAGGAGATCAGTAGGGTTCCTGCAAAGATTTTGGCATGTTATCAGTTGTTACTATAAGCCTAGCTGCAGCCCAGTGGAAGAAGACTGCTGAAAACCCTATGTGAAAACAATCTTTTTTGCAAATACTTAGTATTACTATAAATATAAACTATAAAGTTTTATTCTGGAGTTTTGTCTCAGACAACTACCTGTGGGCCAGTAAATAGTTCGTAATATTTTCCTTTCACGAAAATATTAGAAAAAAAAGGAAAAATAGGCTTACGTCTGATAATGCTTCCTTATAATGCAAACTGCAAGTTTGAAGGTGTTCTCTCAAAAGATTGCTTTTCCTTCATACATTAATGATTTATGCAACATAAGAATAAGTGGTGACAGAAGAACTGAAGCAATGGTTTTGAAAGACAGAAATGACTGAAAGGTGGGCAGCCAAGAACTGACTGATTTTTTTATCAGACATTTGAATGCTTTGTTAGTTTGTCTTTTGTTAATAACTGTTTATCCCAAAGCTTGAATTGTCACTTGGGTGCAAAGATGCTTTTGGCAGCATTTCAGCAATGCCCTCTCAAGTCAGATCTTGAAGACACCTCCTTGAAAATTCTGACAATTCCAGCAGAATCAAGGAGGAGAAAATCTGAATTCGTTTTATCACTTGAAACACGCCTATGTGTAGTCAATGGTGGGGGAACAAAGGCCCTAAAGTTTCCAGAAGGCTAATTCATTAAACTTTAGGCATGTTTAGGAGAGAAGGGAAGAACCTTAGAAAGATCTTTAGGAAAAGTAAAGGAGAGAGTTACACCAACATCTTAAATAAACCACATTAATCTCCACACCTTCTAGGACTTAGCTCTTATGATTTGCATGGCAAAACTACGTAAGTGTTATCTGCAATTGGATATTAATATGTTGTCTAACATATGTTAATGATTCATTTATTAGTGGTATCCATGAAGCCTAGAAGGGAAAAGAATTTTGAAGACGATTTTTACAGTGGCTGCTTTTTTTACTCTCTACTAATCCTTTCTGTGGCAGTTTCAATTAAGATTTTTTTCAAAAGAGTTATTCAGATGATCCAAAAGTCCATAAGAATGTTCTATTTAGCTTCAGAGGACTTTTGAGGATGCCTAGTAAGAACAAGGGTTAGTGTCTCTTTAAGTAACATAATATCATATGCTTGTATGGTTTATTGTTCTGTTTTCTCTGTTTGGCAAGTTCTGCAAAACGTGTGGCTCTGAATTGCTATTGCTATAGGGAATGAATCTTTAGGAAATCAGAGGCTTCTGATTTTTCAAATTAGCTGCATTGCTAAGTTAGGCTCTCTGTTGTCTTTGCAGGATATCCAAAATGACATCTTCCTTGGCTTCAAGTCAGGAGTCTTATCTGAAAAGTGCATGGCCAGGCAAGTGTATTTTTTCTGAGGCAGCCCTTACAGGAACTAAATGAAGTCTGATGCTGCTGTGATTCATAGAGTAAAAAGGGGAAGTCACTCTTCATTCCTACCTGGAAAGTTCTCCTTCTGAAACGTGGAATCTACTGATTTTAATTGCAAATGTGTTTTCCTAAATTTGGGAATAATCAGCATCACACACTTATCTAAATTGCTGCAGATTGCAGGTGATAGCACTTGCCCTGGTTTCGGCTGGGATGGAGTTGATTTTCTTCCTATTAACTGGTATAGGGCTGTGTTTTGGATGTAGTATGAGAATAATGTTGATAACATACTGATGTTTTAGTTGTTGCTAAGTAATGTTTACGCTAATCAAGGACTTTTCATTTTCCCGTGCCCTGCCAGGTGCGCAGGGGGCTGGGAGGGAGCATGGCCAGGACGGCTGGCCCAGCTGGCCCGCGGGCCATTCCGTACCATATGACGTCATGCTCAGCATATAAGGCTGGGCAAAGAAGGAGGAGGGGGGGACGTTTGGAGTGATGACGTTTGTCTTCCCAAGTAACCTAACCGTTTGATGGAGCCCTGCTTTCCTGGAGATGGCTGAAGACCTGCCTGCCGATGGGAAGCAGTGAATGAATTCCTTGTTTTGCTTTGCTTGCGCACGTGGCTTTTGCTTTCCCTATTAAACTGTTTTTATCTCAACCCACGAGTTTTCTCCCTTTTACCCTTCTGATTCTCTCCCCCATCCCACCCGAGGGGGGTGAGCGAGCGGCTGCGTGGTGCTCAGTGGCCGGCTGGGGTTAAACCACGACACACTAAAGTTAGGTAAGAAGATATCCACTGCAAGAATGGTACACAGTCTCTTTCTGAAAGTTAGCTTCAAATGAATGGGAAAAAAATGTTTCTGAACTCTCATGTCTCAGTCCAAATTTAGATCAAGACTTCTTTTGAAGTTAAATTTTGGCATTTTTTTAGTGAGAGTATTCCTTTTTTAGACCAGACCATGGCAGAAATGTTTACAAAATGCACTCCTTCATTTTTGATGAAATACTTTATAAAGTCAGATTTTGCTTTGCCTTTCCAAATGAACTTTCCAAAGTTAATTTTCACCTCTCTTTAAAAATCCCATTACTGATGGGATAGATTACTACTCCCCTACCATTCTCATCCACA
Source organism: Fulmarus glacialis (assembly GCF_000690835.1). Classification (NCBI taxonomy): domain Eukaryota; kingdom Metazoa; phylum Chordata; class Aves; order Procellariiformes; family Procellariidae; genus Fulmarus; species Fulmarus glacialis. Next base: position 17,835 of record NW_009214895.1, read on the forward strand.
AATACATGCTTTGTCCCCCAATAAGCTAGTTCCTGTAAATCCCAAGAACAAGGGTTTGTCCTCCCCAGAAGAGCTGTGCAGCTCTCTCTCCTCTTACGGCTTCTTTCCATGGAAATCATGTCAGCCAAGTGAAGTAACCTGGAACCATGTCACTGTGCGTGGCGTGTCTGAAAGCTCTATTAGTCCTCTGTAGTGAATGTTTTCACTTTACCATATGTTACTGCTGAGTAAATTTTTTTTTTAATTCCTAGTGTGCCAAGGGTCTTTGTGAACAGCATTTTACAGATAACAAATCCTATAATTATTGTTACTTATTGTAGTTGTATGATTATTTATTCCGTTGTCTGACAGCTTAATTTGCATCAGTGCTTAGCCTGTCTTTGACAAGCCCAAAGGAAAACAATTACATTTTCTTCCTTTAAACTTCACAGGAACAGAGGTAGTAGCGTTTATGCACATTACCGCCAGAATGCCTTTTTTTCCCATTTTATTTTAACAGTCATGTAGATCTTTTATATCTGATGGGAGAAGATAAAGTAATGAATGATGCATGGCAGATGTAATTCATATTGTTTAGAATGCTCTTGGAAGAATCTCAGGTACAACTGAGATAAAAGTGGGAATTAGAAGAGGGTAGAGTAGAAGAGAAGAATTTAAAAAGTGCAACAATGCCTTTCAGTGGCTGTTTCCAAAGGCAATATTGTCTTCTAATATCTCTCCTTCGAAGGGACATTCCAAGACCAGCTTAGAATCTTCTAAGGCAGGTGTGGTGGTCCCAAGCCTTTGAACCCGTTGACAAGAGTGTAGTCTCAGCTTTTTTTGCAATGTATACAGTACCCGTTGCTTGTTCTATAGAAATTCAATATATGCAGATCATATATTTTATGTGCAAACTCAAACATGTGCTTCTTCCTTAGGTTCCTAAGGCAATTTAGAAGTTTAAATGGGTATTCACTTCCTTCAGTGGAAACCTTTGCACCTGGCTGTAGCCTTGGCAAATTCTAGCTAGGTAACAAACCTGAAAACCGAGTATCCAGATCCAGAGGTAAAGTAAACAGCGCCTGTTTGGTGTGGATTCAGAGATTTTTGCATGTACAATATTAAACTTTGAAACTAAATACAGCTGCACTGCAGAAACCTGTGTATTAGTCAGTGCTGAGGTAAAATAAGAATAGATAGTGGTTATATTATTATATGACCTTTCACAGGAATAGAGATTTGGAGGTGGAAATAATACCTTTAGTAGAAGAAACCCAACCTCATTCTTCTCTGAGTGATGCCAGAGCAACCATTACCATTTCCATAAAGCTGAATTGGTCTAATTGGTAGGTTTGATTTAGCTTTCCACTGCCAGTTTTATGCTAATGGACTTCCACTACTTTCATTATTTCTGTGCTGGTATAAAACTGGAGTAATATGGAGAAAAATTGACTCTATTGCCCCTGAATAGCAACTAATTATACCACTCTTTTTCATAGCAGAAATTTGAATTATTTGATATAGACAATGTAAAGAAAGTGGAGCAGTACTTATAGCCAGTATTATCTTTAAATGAATCTTCAAACTGGCACAAGAAATATATCTGTGTGGCATGTATGGCAGTTGGTGAGTAACTGGGAAGGGGAAGAATGTGTGCTGGAGTAGAGCTACAGTAAACTGACAGCTAGTTTTTGTCTCTTATGCTGCATAAGAAATATGTGCCTGCCTGCTCTCATGGCTCTCTGCTTGTTTTAGCAAGCTACCGGTATTTCATGTATGCCTCATCCCCTTGCTATGAACTATTCTTGTAAAGAGATCTTATCCACTGTATCATACTCACCAATGTAGAAAACAATTTAGAGCTCAAGCATGGAGTCATATCCCTGAGATCTTCTACTATTCTGTATCTACTTGAGCGTCTAAATAGATGCTAATCTGACTTTGTGTTTCAAACATAAGTTGTTGGAGTCTCCTTTCTAACTGCTGAGATATGAAAAAACAGTGTTATTGAGTAACTGGATGTTATTCTATTTTAGTATATGTTATATTGTCTATATCTGTTATATTGTATATAATTGTCTATATCTGTTATACTATATATAATTGTTAGATTGAACCAAAGCCATTCAGAGCTATCAGAGTGAGTTGTTGCTGTTAATAGCCCTTGGCTCTATAACAAACCAGAGGGCCTGTGAAAGAAGAGGAACACAGACTCCGCATAATGAGTAGTTACCGATGTGTGAAGGTGGGCAGTTTGCTCTGAGCCTGCAAGGCTTGCATCCCCGGGCTTGGATTGTCTGTTGTCATCAGCCGTCTGTCTGGGACAGCCATCATCTTGCTGGGCACTGCTGGCTGAACAATGTGGCCTGAGGAATTGAAAATGTGTCTTAGCCACTTGAAAGAAATAGGGGGTGTAAACTTTATGAGCCAAATGTGGCAAAGGACACATGAAATGCATGGACTGGTGAGTTATATTCACCTCAAATGGAAAATATTTTTTTAAAATTGCTTAGATTCAAGGGGATAAAGCAATCTTCAGAATTTCTATTGTCTTCTCCCCTTTTGTATAGTTTAGTGTAAATTTCACATTATGAAGACAGTGGAAGACTCTCAAAATGAGCCCTGAGGATCACAAGGGGAAAATATTCTAAAATGGACCTCTAAGAGTAAAAACTTCTGGGTTTTTTTCAGTATAAACATATCTTGTGTGCAATTTACTTCAATTATTTTCCTGTTAAAAAAAATTAGTAACCTCATTCTGAAGATTTTAAGTTGTGAATTAAAAGTTCTAGTGCATTATTTAGTTAATACAATATTGACTTTTAGCTGCAATTGTATAGGAAAGGACAAAAAACAAGGGACATTTGACATTCAGTAGTCAACAGTTTAATCAGTTTGTAAGGACAGAAGGAAGTGTGGTGGAGGTAGGGTAAGAGTAATGGGTTTGTTTTTACAGTGAATTCCACAGCTTTTCAGCAGCACACCATCCCATAGACATTACAGACTCAAAGCAGTCAGAATCAGAACAAGGTCTTCCTGTTTTCGTGGCCTTATCTTTTTGTGAAAGATCACGTAAAGCAAGTAGATAGAGAGGACATGTAGCTAAAGCGCTTGACTTCTGAACCTCTGTATACATATGCTATTGATACAGCCCATAAAAGCAGTTTTTCATTATGAAATATAAAACATATTTCTAATTGTTATCAGAATAGAAGGAAGCATCATAAGACTATTTCTTTTCCCAATAACACTGCATTATTAATTAGAAATGAAACTTTGGGACTGCTGTATCAGGCAATGGAAAACAGTTTGGCCTTTTCTACCATAAAACCAAAGCTGTCAATATTACCACCTATATTTTCAGAACAGCTACAGACACTGCACTATCATCTAGAAATGACTGCAAAGCTCACACATCTCATAATTTTTTATATAGGATAAGATGTTTTTACATATTCATTTGGACAAATCTAGAGGACAGCATGCAACTTGCGGAAAATGGACACATAAGGACAGTAGAGAATGCATTGCATTCAAGTTAACCCATTTAAATTGGTCTGTTCTGTAGTTTATTTGTCAGACCTCATTGGTGCAATGACATGGCAGAATAGGAAGCATAAGAAGTTGATCTGAAAAGCAACATATCTGGAATTATTTACGCTCTTATTTATTATTTTCAAAATCTTCCATTTTCATTTTCAGCAGATCTTTCTATTAGTTAATTGCTTTGGAGAAGTTGCGTGAAAGGAAAACAATGTTTTGCTTTTGAGTTCACAGTCTGAAGTTTTGGTATAATGGAAAATGTTTACATTTGGGATCTGATGTACAACTGAGACTTTTGGATGTGAGAAAGTAGATTTTACCTAATTCTGTGCGAAGGGCAGTTCTGACTTTAGACCTGGGAACGACATGTTGCTCCTCTGCCTTCTGTTTCACTGGAATGGATACTTACTCTTTATACCACTTAGCCTGGTAGCCTTCTACAGAGTACAACACTGAAATCATCACTGAACAATTTCACACTGAACTGAAATGATCCTCATAACATCATAACAGCCAAAGATTCAGAACATGATACTGTCAGTTTTGCATAAGTGCGATTCCATGGATTCTCCTGGAGATGTTCTTGATCTAAGCCTGATATGAGAACAGGAGAGACTTTCTCCTTCTCTTTTGTTTAATGAAAGAAAACATTTGGAGTCACAGTGATTTCTATTAGACAGTATTTTGTAGAGCTGCATGATATATGAGTTTTTCCAGAGCTTACTTCTTAAAAAAGTATAACATAAAGAGCTGTATCATCTATATCTGATTTTCATGAGCAATGTATGCAATTACACACACAATTATATAAAAAATTGCACTTTTTTTGTTTTCTAAAATTTGCTTGTTTTGGAGAGTGAGAACCACTATTGTCTCTTTCCACTGAAACTTTCTCTGACTGAGCTTAACAGCTTTGCTAAATAACTCTGCTGCTCCTCTCTGGCTGCTCTGCCCATCATTTCTGTCCATTTCAGTCTGACTCCAATACTCCATTACCCATACTGTTTTCCTGTTGGAATAAGTTCTCACCAATGTTGTCCGTTACTCCACATTATCACACCTGTTCCTCTCCAGCCCAGTAATATCCCTTCATGCCTGCCTCTCCTCCTGACTGTCCTTACTCACCTCCTTTCTTATTATTCTTATCCTTTATCAAATCTTGTTATGTGAACACCTACTGTGAAGTACTTAATAAATCAATGTTTTTTGTAAAAGTAAATGTTTAAGCAATTAATTATGCAGATCTGGAATTATTTGATGCATCATCACTGAGTTTCCCATTGTCTTCCACTAGAAGGATGAGAGTATTTTTCAAAATTGGTTTCATCTCTACAGTTAACTAAGCATTAATAAAGAAAATAGAAAGGGAGAAGAACCCCTACACATTTTCATTCAAGAAGCAATGCATGTAAAAACATGTGTTTATAGTTAGAGTCTGTTGTTGGCTCCTTAGTAGCTAGCATGCATCAGCAGTAACTCCTGTGAACCCACCAGACTTACTTTAAACAAATGCCAGGGGAAGCAGTCATGGCCAAAGTAGCTGGAGTGGTACACCACAGCATGGCATCAGAAACAGGCCTCTAAGGAGACAGAGCAGTGACAGCTGGGATACTGTGAATGAAATTTATTCAGTTTTCTGTTATTAATTACATGCCTGTTTCCTACATAAAAACCGTTAGGTCACCGACAGCTGCCCTGATGTGCTGAGCTGAATCTTCGTAAGACAAGAGGTTAAAAGACCTGTTTTAACAGAGGGGAGGACTGTGCAGCACCCTCTCCTCTGAAGGACAGCAGTAGATGCCATGGCACCCCTGGCCCCAAGGCCGTAAGGAGGCAGGCCAGGGCAGGAAGGTGACCTGGCACTGTTTGCTAGGGTGTTCTTGGGCTTTCCATTTTCAGTAACAGATTTTAAAAAAAAAAAAAAAATTCAAACGCTTCTTGCTCAAGATAAATTCTGAAAGTGTAAAACAAGTGGGAAGTAATAGTGCAATTTCAACCCTCAACAGGGGTGCCGAGAGAGATGATCTCATGTATGCACTGCAAATCACAGGAAGAAGTGGAGCCATGGCTGCGCTGACTCCCCTACCCAAGCAATCTGTTCCCCGTTTTACTTATACCCTGAGGTACCCCATGAATGTCAGTAAAATGAAAATAACCATTATTTTCCTACCTATCTTAAGACGTTCTTCAGATAAATTTGCCAGTCTTGGGAAGCACTCTCCCCATTATTAATATAATAGGTCTGTGATGCCACTTGGCAAACAAACCGTTATGCAACCTTTAAAGCTCTTGTACAGCAAAGCCTCAAAGGGCATATAAATTTAAGCTTTTCTCGAAGTCTTATGAAGGCAGGAGAGCTTAAACACATAGAGACATTGAACTGGGAAAGATTTCCTGCACTACTGACTCGGCTCACCCTCCTATTTTGGGCAACCAGGTCATACAAACACATGAAGGAAGTTAGCAAGCTCCTTACGTATAAATATTTGGACTTTTTTGAGCAGTGAGGAAATCATAACTAATGAGGCAGTTATCTCTAGGGTAAAGAAATACACCAATATCAAGTAGTGACTTCTAAGTATGAATATATATTCAGAGCACATGGCATTGGTGAATGTATTTGTAGATTAGGTATGGAACTGTATGTATATTTTGGATTTGCAAGAGTGAACTGAAAAATCTCTGCTATTTTTTGGGGTAGGTACAGAGTGTGTAAATTTTCATTGATCACATTTATCATCTTCCTTCTTTATACCTAACTTACTATTCTAAAGCACAAGGTTTTAAATTAAAACTCAGAAAACCAAAGCAGATTGAAAGAAAGTGCTTCAACAGTATTAATATACTATTCTAAGCAACCCAGCTGAGTAACCCTTTCCCCTAACATTTCTGATCAATGCGAAAAAGGTCTCCTCAGTTCAAAATGCTATATATTATTTTTTGTACTACACTTGCAAAGAGGAAGACATAGATAAGACTCCCTTTCAGACTTCGGGGTTGTAGAAGCAATTTTCAAACTTAGCATCCCATACAAGCTCTGCGGATGAAGAGGTGCTGTCAGGGCTGCAGACTGCTGTATGTTGATGCTGGAGATAGAGGCTGGTGGTTTCTAGCAAGTGGATTACCAAGGTCAGACACAGCAGTGTCCCAGCTCTTCTAGATATAATCTTAGTGATATAATTAGATATAAGCACATTAAAATAATAAGATTTTTCACTGTTCTATCTTTCAGTTTCAGACTCTTTGACCAATTTTATTCATATAGATCAGTTTTTATTAATTAACTGCTTTAATGTTTGTCTGGCATTAGATCCCAGGTAAACATGAAGGTCCCCTTGTGTTGGGGACTGTATTGTTTGCCCTGTCATAAAGAAAAGTTGTCTGTAGTTTAAGCTGATGACAGAAGAACCTGTAATAAGAAACTCCGAGGTTCGCCAATGAAAAGGAGAGATGTGGTGGCAGTGAAAAATCAAACCATGCACTTACACAGCTTAACTATTGCACAACTGGAGAGATCCAAATTGTGTGAATTTTAAGACCGTATGAACACACACAAAAATAACCTCAGCTGCTGTTCAAGCTGGCCTTCGCGGTTTGAAACTTGGCCAGTAGCGCTCAGAACTTGCAGTGTTTTTATCCATGAAGTATGTTCTGCACTGATAAATCACAAGGACGTTCCATTGCTCCCTGTCCTGTTCTGCCTTTGCTTGGTACTGAGTCTTGCTCTGCCCTTCTGATGCCAATGGAACATATACCTACTTGCTAGTTTATGTTTATTTTAAATAACAAATCAGCTTCTTCTTGATAAAGACAATTAAAATAGCAACAAAATCACTGCTCAGAAAGACTGAATATGGAATAGTTATTGCAATGCCTAGAAAAACACCTGAGGCAACTGTCCACCTTCTTTGAACAAAATTTCTGGGAGGTTTGAAACAGAAAGGACTTAGCACAAGAGTTTTTTTTTCCTGGAAAAGCTGAAAATTTGCTTTCTTTTTTCATTTTGATATAGAGAATCTTTTAGGCAGTGAGGTGCTCAGAATGGTGATGACAGAAGCTTTTTTCTCAGCAAAAGCAACATGTATGTGTAGAATTTCATTAATAGATTCTTCATATATAAAAGTAGGAGGCTATGTTTCTTTCTGTATAGGTCATGCCACAGTGTTTCTGAAATGGGATTGTAAATTAGGGTGAGATTAGTCCATAGGGACAAAGATTCTTCCTCTCATATCGATTGAAAGAAGAGAGGCGAAGGCTTCTCAGTCCTGCATTCCTCCATCTTTATCCTTTCTCTGTTTAACCTGATGGGATTACTGGGAATGACATAATTTTTCATTCCAGTTTGTTCTGTTATGTATGGATCTCTCTCTAAGTGCAATGTTTTCATATGTTCTTCTCTACCACAGTATCAATTTCAATGCAGTTTTACAGGTAGCTTGCAGTAGTATCAACTAGTATCCAAGTGGTTCCATGGTATATTATTACAAGAACTTAATTTAGTGGCTGTTAAAGATACAGTGGAAGAGATCCATCCACTCTAAGATCTGAAAAGAAAATAACATTCTAAGGAGAAGGAGTTGTTCTCTTACTCTGCCATCATATTCCTTAACATTATGAACATCCTAGACAGTTATTGTATATTCACTCCCATCACTGTCCCTCCCTAGAACAAGTGTCCCTACCACTTGTTCTACATAATAAAAAAGTTTGATACTGAGTGCTTCTATATTAAATTTTTGTGCAAATTTGACTATATGGTAGCGCAATAGCGAATTCACCTGGAAAATTACCAGCAGTCCCCTGAGAGTATCATAGCTAGAGTAGTCATGTGGAACTGGTTTGAAACATTCGGACATTTATTCACATGCAGATTCCATTAATTTTACTTCAAAACACAGACATCTCACAACAAAACTTGCCCAGACAGCAAAGACAAGAGTCTAATTCAAAGAACGTGAAAAGCAGTATTAATTTTGTCTGGGAAGAAGGACAAAACAAGCTTAAACCAGAATTCCCATATTCTAGTAAAAGGGCACTGAAATCTAATCTAGACTAAATCTGCTGCATTGGTCTGAAAAACAGACCCAAGAAAAGGAAATGCAGTATGAATATTCAAAGGAATTTTGATTACAGTTATGCCTTCAGTTTCAGCATGCCTGAAATAGAAGCTGATCTTCAAATTGCAGTCATCTACTAATGGTATATAATAATCCAGCACGGCAGTCTTCAGTCCTAGTCCAATTTTCATATGGGTATTGTGACCTGAAATAAACTTTCTTATGGACTCTTCCAGAAGTCCAGGAAGGAAAATCCATGCAGAGTGGTCATTCTATTAAACAAGTTTCCTGACAATGTTTCAAAATGGTACATTAATGCACCACGGAATTTATGATACTTGTTATTTAAAATTTGTTATATTTCAGTAAAGCATTAATGTCCAGACGTGTTATTCTCAAAGGCCATGGTCTTTCAAAGACTCAGCTTTACATGTTGAGAATACTCCCCTAGAAATTGATAGCTCACACCTAGGGATCTTTGGAGGGATCTGAACTATAGGGTGTTAACATGGAAAGGGTTAGCAAAATGTCAGGTGTCCACATCTTTATCTGCAGTTTATGCCAACAGCAATTTCTTATTTCATGGTGATCCACACTTTCTTTGTAAATTCACTGTGTCTCAGCCAACACACATCATTACAGTTGACTCATCCTTAAGCTTATTTTAGTGCTTGCTGCCTGGTTTCTGCAAACATCTCCTTTTCAAGGTCATTTTCATTTACCTCCAGGACCTAATCTCTTCCTTTACAGTTAAATTCGGTTAACAGATGTACTTACATTAGGGTCTTTCTCCCATCAAGGCAAATATGTTTCAGGTGCAGCAATTCTGTGTGCTTCTCCCCACAGAATGGGATGAGAGGGCAGAGTGCACAATAGAAGGATAATCTGATTGCCTAAATCAAACAAGATATGTCTCTAACAGTAGTAATACCCATGGTAATTTGTCCCATGGTAGATGATGGGTCTTCTAGTGGTATCTGATGGATAATGAAGCATTTCCAGACTACAGCATTTCAACTGTTTGGTGCATTTGCAGACAGAGTAGAGACATTTCAACCAAGAACATTTTTGTTAAAGGACAGTGTTCTACTCTTTCTCACACCCAACTTTATGCATATATCCTGTTTTTTTTTCCTCAGCATGACTGATGCTCAGCCTTTTCATGTTTCAGAGACCAAATAAGTTCTAAAGAAATGTAACAGGGGATAGCAAATGATGTTGCAAAACCAAAGGTAATTGGAAAATCTGAATGTGACAATGAAAGCCTCTTATTTACTTTCCTACCTCATTTGATAATGGACAATTTGATTGGCCTGGATGGATACACAAAGTTTGCCCTAATACATGCTGATACATTTTTAACAACATTAATCATATCCTGTCAGTCCTACTGTAATGCATTGGCTTTTCAGACTAGACTCACAGAGCTATAGAGCAATCTTTCTATCAAATCTGGAAAGGGGGTCTATTGAGGCATTGAAATGAGAGCATTGTGGATTTTAAGTGCTTCAATGATAGTGTTTTTAGGTTGTCAGCTTTGATTTATGTCATTTAAAGTTTGCAATACACAAATATGCAGATTGTCCCAGCACTTAGCAAAGAATCAGAAATAATTTTGAAAGTATTGAAAGTTTATGCTCCTGTGGATGGACCAACCCTTGAAGTAATGGGGCCCCGAAAATCTTAGATGTTAAATCTGAATGGCCAGACAGATGTTGCAAAATATGTATTTTGTCTTACCATTGCTTTATCTGTTCCTTTGACTGCCTTATATATCCCCTCCTGCTCTCTGAAAGTTTATCTATTTGAGTACCTATGTTGGAACTACAAAAACATGGGTGGAATGTCTAGCTCTGATAAGTACACAGAGACATGATGACTGGTTAGTGAGCTGTTAATTATAATTTCTGTGTATTTATGCTCTGAATATTGATGTTTACTGAACAGACCACTGAGCATAGGTAGATGGCAAGTCTACCAGTTGTGGGTGCATTTGGAGAAGAAAAACTTCTGTTGTTTGTAAGGTGCCTGGAAGACAAATGTAGATTGATGAAACCAAACGAAGTGAAGCCTTCAACCTTAGTTGAAATAGTTGCTTCCCTCACAATGAAAATCTTGTTACATGGATAAAGAACTGAAATCTCATTCCCTAAATGAGACTCCTGTTAGATCCCAAAGTCTGCAATGAGAATCTCCTAGATTTCATGAACCCTTACTTCTAGCACTGAAGTGTAGGAGAGATTGTGACAGAAAACATGATTCTCTTTTTTGCTAACATAAATGCATGCTATGCGTTATGCTTCAGTGAAAACGTATTTCTGGACAGTCTTGTCTTGGCTATGGCATGCTGAGCCATGTGAAAAATCTCTGCAAGTAATTGGATATTTTCAGCTGGGAGCATCTTTCTAGTGTGCAGGGTCAGGCCAGGTGAAGAGAGGTACAACCAGGAAGCAACTAAAGAACTGGTCCAGAGTACCTGAGAGGAACAGAGAGGAGGCAAGATGGCAGACATCAGAGAGGGTGGAAGGAAAGAGACCCAGAAAGTCTGTAGCAGCTCAGGAAATCACTGGAAAATGCTGGACTGGGATCAAGCATGAAAGAAATGGCCTGCCTTGAATGGACAAAGTGGGGCAGGGTAGAGATTTTTTTAGTTACCTTATTAATTTGTTCCACTGGGCAGATCTAGGACTCCCTCTAGTTAAAGTTCCCCTGTTCTAATGAATGAAGCAAGAGAGTTTCAAAAATCTTATGTTGAGTATGTTTTAAGGAAAAGGTGTAGGCAGGTCTGTCATAAAGCTCAGGCCAACACAGAACTGTATCAGAAGAACATGCCAAATTTCCGTTTCTGATTCAAAGATTGCGCAGAGCCAAAGAAATGCTGTTAGCCCTTCATGGCAGAGTCAGTATCAGCCCTTGATTTGTTGTTGTAATTAAAATGATCCTTATATTGAATTTATGACAGTATTCCAACACTGCTGCTAATTCTGAGTTCCTTATCCAGTATATAATCAACATTTTTATAAGCAACTCCCATTGAAGCCACATAGGTAAAAAAACAGGCAAAACACAACAAATCTCCCCCAATTAAGAAATTAAAAAAATAGCCAATGAAAGTTACATTAATTGTTAAACAATATCAATAAGCTGGGTTCATATAAACGACTTTCCCACAGAATCTCTCAAAGCACTTTCGAAACAGGAATAATTAGGTCTGTGCCACCAATATGAAATAATAAGACTGTTTGCAGTTTATAGATAAGGAAACTGAGATCTGTAGCTTTTTCTAAGATAATTTGTAAGAGAGTTAAGAATTTTGGTTAATTTTCCATCTGTTTCTTCATTCAGAGAGCATGTTTATTTCCTTATAGTAGATAGATAAATATCTTTAAATTACTCTGTTCTTTTTTGTATACTGGTGACATAAGGGGTATTCAACAATCCGGACAAAAAGTAACCATGATATTGGGAAGAAGACAGAAACACACACACACACACACAAACACACAACCTGGCTACAAAAAGATTCTATTTCGCAAGGCACTTGAGGAGTAATTTCAGAGAGGAGAGAAACTGCACTAGTTCTCTACCTAATGGTGAAGCAATATTTAACAAATATTGTGATGCTGCGTAGCAAAAAGCTACTGTGCGAGTGTGGACTAAAAAAAGCCTATGTGAATACATCTTAAATGAAGTGCTGTGATGTACACGTCAATGCGCATGTGCGTGTGCATGTGCGTGCGTGTGTGTGTGGCCTAACATCATTCTTTTTTTTTCTTGTTTTACTCACATTACTCTTGAAGGTCAAGCACAAAGGGGAGTGAGCTGGAATCTATTCCTTCTTATTAGTCATGACTGAATTGATCCTTTACAAAATCAGTTAGCAACATATGAGCAAAGACATGTGAGCATAACTTGAAGGTGATGGGCTGTACAAATACGGGTGGGGTAGTAATCTGAACCCTTTCTTGTGAGCTGTGATGTGTAAGAGGGAGAAATCCCAACTTGACCTTTACAGCTGAGGTTGAATTTGCAAGACAGGTGGAGAGACACTAACTAATGGTTGTGAACTGTGCAAAGGCAACGTCGAGTCACTGACAGACAATGCATATGGAGTCATACAACTACTTTCTACAGGTCTCAGTGCAAAAGATTATTCTGCTGCTCATGTATTCTCATTTTTACTTTCTTCGTCTCAACCTTTTCCCCTTTCCTCATCTAACTCTGATACCTGGCTAATACATAGCAAGTGAAATCCTGAAGTGTCTGCTTGTCATCTTCACTTTCCTTCTTCGGCACTCATTTGGCAAGGAGTGCAGGTATCTTGATGGGTATTTATTACAGTGCCGGATCAAAGCTTGAGGACCCTGGCAGTGTCTGAATCTTTCTTTGATCCACAGATAGTATTTCAATTAAAGACAGATTTGGCAGTGCCTCTTGGTTTTCCATCAAACCTTACATCATAGCTTATTCCCCTTTCCCCTCCTACGCTGGAATCTTCCAGGGAAATGTCATTATTATTATTTGTTTTTCAGACCCTTCTCAAGGACTTAGTCATGGTCATACAACAGTACAACTCTTGTTTGATATTACCCCTTTCAACTGTTCAAATGTTAGAGTAGGATAATCCCTGTGTAATTCAAGTCAATTCTTCACACGACAGAGTTCCTTTATCTTGTATGCCTTATTTGTTTTATTGTTAAGTATATGCCTTTACATTTAATGGTATTAAACCAGATTTTAGTTCCTCACACTCAGTTTACCTGATGATGCATACCATTGTGTAGCAGGGACCCCACCTCTCATTTTGAAGAAGGCAACATTTTGAAGAAAGCGGAGCATGTGTTAGTTAAAGGAAAAGATGTTAATAGTGACAAAAAGATGAAATGAGATATTAAATGGAATTAATTATTAAAAAAGAGAACAAAAGTTAGAGAGCAAGAGCTAACATTAGTCTCAGAAAAAGGAGAATTGGAAACAAATTCATGCAGTCACAGGAGAAGAAGGGAAAAGTAGTTTTTGTTTGGTTTAAAAAGACTTTACTGGATAAATTAGCTGCTGAAAAAAACAATATTTGCCAGTCATTTGTAAGAAATTATTTGAGCAACTGGAAAAACAGCTCACAAACAAGTAGATAAGCACTGGCACTCTTTCAATACAGCCGCATCACAGTATAAATGGAAAGTTGATAGTAAAGATATACTAACTGATGCCAACCCTCCCTGCTGCAAAATCTAGGCAGATTTTTAGGGAAATTGCATGGGGCTTTTGAGACATTTATTCAAATCACAATGCCATCCTTGGATTCTGTTAGGTGATGCTATCTTAATCTGCATCCAGCATTTTATGGTACTGTTTTGCAATAATGCATCACACTTCATCTTGAGAAGTTTTCAGATATTTTATATCCAAACTGTTTTCTTACCAGCAGTGGTTTGTATTGGGTGCAGATGGAGTTACATTGTCTTTACAAGTGACGCCTCCTGCCACCAGGTAAGACATTTGTCACTTCCTTTTGTTCCTGGCTGCAGAAGTGGGTGATGGGGGAGCCCAGGGAGTAGCCTGACAAAGTAACCCCATTGAGACAGACACCCTGCCCAGCTTCTTGTGCATGGAGCCAGAACAAACCACTGTCTGGCTTTTCATTTAGAGCTCTATGTTTGACCATCAAGAGCTGGCATTCTTTCCTTTGGCAGTTGATTTGTAGCCCCTGTTAAAGTTAGAGTATAACACCTGCACAGCAGTGCACAGCCCCTCTTCCCAATTGCTAACACTGGGAATGCGAAAAGCAGTCTGTACATTTGCAGCTGCTAACTGGTTGACCAAAAAATGAGGCAGTTGGAGTGTAGGAACAGGTCATATTTAAACAACATATTATTACGAAAAATGCCTGCAATTTTTTTAAAAAGTTATGTATAATTTCCATTTCTTACATAACTCTGCATCCCTCCAAAAAAAGGAAGGAGCTGAAAACTACAGCACACAACAACCCTCAGTACACGGCAGTCAGTCATTTCTGTCTTATCTCAGAATATGCTGGTCCAAAAAAACATTCCTGGTAACTCTTGAGACTAATAAACTCACTTGATCCCCAAATAGTAATCTCCTTGGAACAACATGTGTCTCCTAACAAAAGCATTTTGGAGGAAAAAATAACTTAAACCAAACCATAAGCGTATTTAGATTTTCACTGAAATTTAACATTCTCCTAAACTGACATAATATAATTCATCTAGGTTGCTGCCTAGAAAAAGTTCTCTGCTGGCTTGTCCAGTGTTGGCTGTTAATATATGAAACTCTCTCACCTCAGAAATATTTTGTCGTCTGGTGAATCATCGTTTGCAGGAAGAGGTAATATCATGTTTTAGATCAAACATTAGAGTCATAAAAAAACAAGCTTTTAGGTTCCAGCCCTCCTTTGGGTTTGGAAAACAGTAAAAGTTTAGTTTCCTTTTGATCTCTGCACTTCCTAGTTGGTGAAATGAGGTATTCAATACATAGGAGTTAGGGCCTTTGAGAAGATGTCTTCCAAGAGTTCTTTTAAGAAGTGCTTATATCGAGCTGTTGAGCTTTTCACAGTCCCATTTTAATTTAGATGGATACACTCTTGCAGTAAATTTTAGTTGATTTTCTGAATATCAGTGATTAAGGGACTTAGAATACTCATACTATTGTTTTATAATAATACTTTGCTTATGTGATTACTTCAGTAATATTATTATCTTACTTAAGTGATACTTTAATACAAAGCACTGAGCAAATACAAATAGACAGTTTTATGACTTCTATATTACATGCTTATAGTTTGGAATGCTTTTCATTTGTGTGCCTATGACATGAGCTCAAGAAGGTAAGCTTTTGTATTCCAGGAGAGTTATGCAAATGAAATTCACCTCTGGGCAGAGAGGAAACACTGGTGTACGTATTGTGTAAGAACTCATAGTGCATATTAAATAAGCCCATGTGCTGGCTCACAGAGGCAAATTTCATCCACACCAAATGATACTTACGCAGACTGCAAAATGTCCCATTAATGACTGCTCAGATATATAGCTGTTAATTGCTATTCTGTTAAGAAAGTGCACAAAATTATGGGGGGGCAGAGAGGAAACACTGGTGTACGTATTGTGTAAGAACTCATAGTGCATATTAAATAAGCCCATGTGCTGGCTCACAGAGGCAAATTTCATCCACACCAAATGATACTTACGCAGACTGCAAAATGTCCCATTAATGACTGCTCAGATATATAGCTGTTAATTGCTATTCTGTTAAGAAAGTGCACAAAATTATGGGGGGAACATACCACTGTTCCTAAGTTATGGAACACAGAACCAACTGGATTTAATGGCAATGAGAAATAATATATTCTGCCATGTAGTGGAAATGTGGTAGTTTTAACTTCCAAAACCCAGATCACTGGATTGGTTTGGGTCACTACCACATAGTGTCAGGAAATACACTGTGGAATAAAGTAAGTTATTCATTCAAAGGATGCTGTAGATTCAGGCTGATTGTTGTAACTCGGAAAAATTTTCAGACTTTAATTTTATCCGCTTTCCTTGAGTTCTGGTTTTCAGCTATCAAGTAATGGTGCTAACTACTTCAGGAACGTGGTTGTTCTTCCTTCTGTTTTGTGCATTGCAGACTCCTTCCTTGCTCATTATATACCCTGAAGTAATGTTCATGTTAAATGAAGTGACAGATAGCATATATGATGTGATTATTTTAACAAGCCTGCTAAAGCTAGGAAAATTCTGACTGAGCTGCAGCTGGAAACAAAGTAAAATTGCCAACAGTGTAAAAAGAAATGCAGGAAATTGCCAATCAAAGTGAGTATTACAAAATATACTGGAAGAAAACAGCAAACTCAGAACATATTTGTGCTGAGAGAGAAACAAGGGCCTGCCACAGCCCAGAGACGCATCTAACAGCGCTTTGATTTGGGCCACTTTCTAAACCATTCACTGAACATGGTCCTAAAAATGAAGTTTAGCTGGGGAATACAGGATGCGTGTGGTTGCTCGCAGAGCGAGACTACACATCAGAGAAACAGCCAGAAGCAACAAACAGAGGAAGAAGCACTTCTTGCCCTACAAATTATTGTATGGAATATTAAAATATGTGTTATAGCTAGGTCTAGCACAACTGAAATCTTTTATAACCAAGATTTTTTAAAAGACTTGTGGGAAGACCTAGCTTGAGACATTTCAAATGGATCTGTGTCCAGAAGGCACAGATCTTCAGATTTGATCAGTAAAACTGGAGCACCCCCATAACTTAATCACTGACAAGCTTTTGTGTAGCCATCTGGTTTTGATGAGATTCCTTGTAGACTGACATAGGACTTGGGTTGATAGTCCCCATGCTTTGGCTCTCATACTTTGGATTTGGAATTCCCTTTCTGAACAATTACTTGAATAAAATTGCAAGTTGTTTGTACAGATGAATTCACAGAAAATTACTTTTCTATTGAGCTGAAAAGGAAGGAGGTCTATTCCTATGTAATTATTACTCAAGAAAACACTATACATTGACTTTTTATTTAGCCTTTTTCTTTAAATTATTTTAATTAAACACTTCTGAACTAAGGCAAGAGAGAATCATTGACATAATCTTCTTTATTTCTGTTGTGAATTCAATGCAGTTTTTAATTAATTAGAATTCTGTATGGCAAGGCTTCAGAGATGTTTCTGTGCTTACCAGTTAACTTCAAAACTAGCATGTTGTTGCAAAATACCTGAACATTTACAGTAAATTAATCAAATAATCAGATTTTCTTACTTGCTCACCTGTCCCAGAGAAGAAGTCACTTTTTCTAACCAGTGGAATTCCCTCAGCAGGAAAAAATTTAAACTGAGTAAATGTATAGACAGGCCCAAAATCATAAAAAGTGATTTTCCGCAGTCTGAAGAGTGAATCTTACAGATACATCCATAATTCAGATTACTTTCCAAATCTTACATTACAAAATTATTAATGATAAAGAGTGAAAAAAGGAGCTTTTCTGATTTTTCTTAAGATCTTGATTTTTCATAACATATAAATGATAATAGAAATGAGATAAAAATGACAGGCCCAAAATCATAAAAAGTGATTTTCCGCAGTCTGAAGAGTGAATCTTACAGATACATCCATAATTCAGATTACTTTCCAAATCTTACATTACAAAATTATTAATGATAAAGAGTGAAAAAAGGAGCTTTTCTGATTTTTCTTAAGATCTTGATTTTTCATAACATATAAATGATAATAGAAATGAGATAAAAATGACTGTCTGCTTTGTGTCAATGATTTGACCTTTTCCCCACCATTCCTTCCAAATGGCTAAATCTCTCTCTGCTCTATAAGTTGAACATGTTGAACTGTTTGGTTTGTTTAAAACATCTTTCCTAGTAACTGACTATATACACGTTTTGTCCTCTGCTCAATGTGTTTGTGTCTGAGTGAATCCCATTGCAAGAGAAAAATTGTTGCCCTGTAGATTGGAAGACTTTTAATTGTGTGAAATGGGGCCTGTCAAGAGTACTGATTACATTAAACAAGTTTAGAGTAACTCAAACCCTCTAAAAAGCAAATTACTTTATCTTTGCTTATAATATACTATAAAATATAAATTGTATGAAACTGAAGGTGTTTCTCAAAGTTTGGGCAGTGCTACAAGCAATGGTGCTCCTATCTTACAGTGGCTTCTTAATAATGTGTAACATGTCAAAAGTTCTTCTTATTTATCATTATTTCTGTTACAAATAAATATTATTTGTAGACTTATATGATAATTAGCATTACAGTATACAGTACTAGTACTACATTTCAGAAGTATTTTATTTTCTTGTATAAGATAGTATTTTATATTCTGCCTCTCTTTTAATAAAGCCAAGCTTTGCCTAGTTTTGCTTAGGGTTTCAGAAATTTAGTGACTGAATTGGACTCTATATAATCTCCTGATTCCTGTGGGAGAATTACTCATTGTTTCCATCACAAGCCCATCTCTTTGATGCCAGTTACATTCATAAAATTAAAATGCCTGTTAGTCCAACTCAACACAGCTGCCAAATAATAAAAATATTAGAGTAGCAATGTGCATCTGTCAGCCTGTTTTGACTTCTGTATAATCATGCATATTTTGCTTTTAAAGGCAGTTTTATACTGTTAATTTGATTGCTTTGCTACTTTTTCCATTTGGATTGCCCGGTTCTTGTTCAGTTCCATGCTATTTTCCTTTGAGACTCTTTATTCTTCACATAGTGAAGAGTACAAGAAACACAGCCTGTATAGGAAACATGAGGCATTCTGATAGCATGGAAACTACTGTCAAGGTGCAGTGTAGGTGTATTTTTGTGAAGATCAACTAAGGTACTACGAGTGGGAAAGGAGTTAAACTTTTAATGTAACAGAATTCATTATTATTATAAGCAAACCTTCCAAGCAGCTTGAGAAGTAAAGCATTAGCATAATTTTGTGATAGTAAACCAAGGAAAAATAATACAACTTCACCATTTTAAAAGCTTCTCTCTTTTTTCCACATGTTATCAGAAATTCTTTATGGCACAAACCATTATGTTTTCCTGGCAGCCCCTCAATGAGCTGTTTGTTACTCTAAGTAGTTGCTCTATGTTGTCTGCATATCTGCAGCCATGTCTGTATTCTGATGCTAACATTATGATCCCTCTTGGCCTCATACAAGGTGGTGCTTAGGCACCTGGTTGGTCTCTGCCCACTGCTGTGTCCTGCTGCACCTTTTAATCCTTTATTTCAGTGTCTTCGTATCTTTTTTTTTTTTGTATCCTGAGCATCAACCTCACTTTTACACAAATCCAAACCTCTGTCTTACTCGTATACTCTAACCCCCACCAGTTTAAATGTGAACATGTGGTTTATATGAACCCCAAAACTTAGCTTGGCATCACACTCTGAAACTAGGCACTACACCTTCCCCTTGCCTTTTTTGGCTAGAAACCAAACACTGATGCCTGTCCTGATTTCTATCAAGAAGTGTGCCGAACACTCTTATTCCATTCAAAAGCGGTAGTTTGCTAAGGCACATTGTACAGGCTGCCATAGCCCTTCTGAAGCTACATCAGATAAATTTATAACCTTGCATAAGGTTACCAATTAGATCAGGTGACATGAAGAAGCCGGTATGGGCTTTTAACATACTTTTAAACAAACTTTGCAGGTTTTGGTATTTCTGGGCAAGATGAGAATTCTGGTTGATATTCCTGTTAAAAGAGGTTTTTTAACACAAATGATCAACATCTGAAACATTTTCCATCTGAGATATCATAAGATTTTTTACTCTAAGTTACTACATATTTTAAGATAATCAAAAGTAAATTTAGCTAAAATTTACAATTGCAATATTTCTTTAAATACGTATTAAAAAGCACCCAACACTGGAAATAAGTTGTTTTAAATTCTGCTGAAGGGAATTAACTTTAAACTTGTTTTTGAATTACTGTTTTAACTAAATCTTTATGAACTAGGTTTTGTGAAAATATTAGAGAAATTTTGCATATCAGAGGTTTTGGATGCTCAGCATAGGTTGTCCCAAGAAATCTGAATGGTAAAAGTTTTTTATATTCTCTACATTTTTGGTACCCTAGGATACTGGAAGCAATTTACAAAATGGCAGATAATGTTTTACAATGCTTTTAAAAACTTAGACTATCAGATGTAAGAATAGTAAGACCTACTTTCTGGTAGAAGGCAGTCTGACATACTATTCTTCTGAATCAAGCATTCCAATAGAAATACATTGACAATATTGCAAATCTGTACCTCTAAGTGTTTGCCTGCAATGATTTTGAATGCAAAAATTTGTAACAAAAGATCAAACTTCAGTCTTTTATATTTATCTCAATTGCCTATGGCCACTTCTGGAGACAGAAGACATAACTACATGGATTTTTGATCTAGGACAGTGTGGTCATTTCCAGATTCACATTATTGTGAATGAAATAGCTAGAGATCTAATCGCTAAATATTATTCTTTTAGTACATTGCAGGTATTATTTGTGGAAGGGTCTGAGTTTATGTTTGGCAACAACGCAAGACCTATAGACATATGGTGGCCATGCAGTTTGTCTTAAATGTATTTCAGCTGAAAAGTTCAAGTTTTCTGCGTACACTTTCCTACCTACACTGATGCAGAAAACTGAGGATTTTTATTCCCTGTATATAAGGTGACCAGAAACTTGTATCCCTTTTAAAAGCTTATCAAAATAATGAGAGATCTTATATGGCTATTAGGGTTCAGTGTTCCCTCTTGATTGTCATTATTTCCTGAGCATGCTGTCCTTAACCTAAGAAGGAAGAACGTGAAGACAGTTCATTAAGTTTGTGTAAAATATTGAAAATAATTTCTGAGCATATTTTTCAATCATTATACCACTTTTTGAAATTTTAAATTCTCCCATCATGCTACTTTTAATCTAAAAAATCTGCAGTGATTGCTGATTGTATTTGTCTTTCATAAGCTCAGCAAAGATGTGTGGGGATTTCAAATCAGGTTCTTTAAGGCAGCTGCCTAATTCCTCAGCACAGAAGTATTGAGCAACACAGAACCAAAGCTCACTTGAGGGTCTCAGCTGTGATTCACTGTAAGGACTAAGCATGACAAGTTCCAAACATTGGATAATTTTCTTTCTAAGCACAAGATATACAAGTGAGGCTGGAAGTTTCCTAAAATGGAGACATGCTTTTAATTTTCTCAGAAAACAAAAATTGTTAAGGGATTTTGCTTAATGATTCCCACCAAAAAAGGCAAAAAGCCACCCTGCCTAGTCTGAAACCCAACAGATTACTATCTCATCATGTAGTGACAGTCATATGGAACCAGGTCTTACCCTGCAAACAGTTTTACAGTAGTTGCAGTAGGGAGAAGAACAATATATGCTACAAGAGTGACTTGCCCCACCAATTGACTCATATGTTTAAGTTGAATGTTGTTGTTAGGACAGCAAGAGGGAAAACATGGAAAAGAATAAAGGAATGTTCTAAGAAAGCAATAAATGTAATGTTGCAGTATTGCATAGTTAGTAGTTTCTTACTGAAGGGGATGCAGCTGCAAGAATCATTAATCCTCTCTAATTCTTTGCCAATCTTGATGTTACAGAAGCAGTGGGAGTAGAACTAATGGAATCTGAGTACGGATATTAATTCTCCTTTTGTAATTTCCTGTTTCATTGTTTCATTTGTGTTCAGTAGACTACTGTTGCATACAAAAGAGGAAATGAGACTTCAACAAGATATAAAACAAACAAGGATGCTAAAAAAAGAGATTAAGTAGCTTATAAGAATGAAGAACTGCCCAAACCTCAGTCATTTTTTGTCTTTATTAGAAATGCCTCAGATTTACATCATTTCATGACAAAGAACTTTTTTTCCTTTACATATGTTCTTGCCGGTTCCCAAAATGCCAGAAAACGATCTACAGAATTTTTCCTGCTTTTGATTCTCCCTACTATTCTCCAATAAGCATAATGACCCTTATATCAACACATACTCCAAATTTTCCTTCTCCATTAATTTACGGTTCCCTCTAGGACTCAATAGGCTTATTCTATATTTGCCACAATTTTAAAAGTTACCATGGAATACCTCAAATAGGAGTGAGTAGTTCTGTGATCTTTCTTGTAAGCTTTTGTTCCTGATGACTACATATCCTCTGGTTCAGTTGTTGAATTATGTTGAATTCAACCTTTTTCCTAGAAGTCAACTCTGGTCTGAGTGCTTTTGACTCATCCAGCTAGTAGCTGGGGTTAGGCAGTCATGGGAAGAAGAACAAGCCAAAGGAACATCTGATCAGTGATGGCTTCATGTTTCCTTTTCTTCTTACAATATCCAGGATCAAACAGAAGATATTGGACACAGTAATTTGGAGACCAATAGGGGCACCAGCAGCTACTCTGGGTTTCTCAGCCCCATTCTATTTCTGGTGCTCCTGCTCCCAGATCCCAGTAGCTGGAGCCCCACCAGCAAATCATCCCCTTGGGTGCTGGCCCTTCTTGACAAACTGACCCAGGGCTGGGTTAGAGCTAACTTCCCTGACACCATGACATTTACACTAAAGCTGGGGTTGCAGTTAAACAAGATAAGCTTTTTCATGTAGATGCATTGGCATTGCAGGATATATGCTGCTGTTACTTAAAAAATACATTTCTGTAATAAAAATGGGGCTGAAATAATAGGGATCGCATGGAGATTTACAGGTCTTTATGACATCTAACTTCCTACCAGTCCCTTTTCCCAATTACTGCTAATTAATGGGTGAACAGGCTCTCAGTAGGTACAGCAGGCTGGCTGGGGGACCCTAGGCTAGAAAGTAAATAGTGGAGCGGCAGCAATGAGGCTGACTCACTTCCAGAGTGAGTTTTAGGGGCCACAACAATGAACAGCAGTGTGCTTTTAGCCCATGGGCAGGTGACTCAAGGCAGGAGGTAGTGAGTGGTACCTGCCATTCAGATCCCTCTTGGGCTGAGGACCACAGGCAGGAGAATGGTCTCAGACTAGCTTTAATGGCAGAGAGTGGAGCTGAAGAAGACCCCGATGCAGCTGGTGTCATTGATAATGGTGTCTATGAATCCTCCCCAGTGGCCCTGTAGGACTTGCAGGCCTGCAGAATGGTAGCACTTGTTACTGGTGTGCAGATAGGAGCCACACCATGGGATGAGAAAGGCAGCAACTGTCCCTATGCAGGAGGGGAGGTCCTGCTGTACATTGTTGATCAAGGGGATCTCTACCACAGTCAGGCTCTTTCTGGACTTACCTAGCTCATACTGGTTGCCTGGTGAGATCTGGGGACGATAAGGCTCCACGGCACAGCAGCACAAACAATGCCTCCTCCTCTGGTAAGGGATACTGGAAACTGACACGCTGATCCTTATCGTCAAAGGCCAGCTCTTTAGGAAGAGTTCTGAAAACTTCCCTCCAGTTTATAAAGTTCACTATCCCTAGCTGATCATTTAGTACTGCATGGTCCCAGTAGCAGGAACTGATCCCGTCACTGCAAGATCTCCTCTCTACCATGAAAACACTGGTAAGGACAGCCATTGTCACCTTTCTGCTGAATGGCAACATCAGTGGCATCACCGTGTTGTCCACACTTCTGACAGCAGTCTGGTCCAAATTCTGGACCTCCCAGACAAGCTGCTCACAACACCTGTTTGGTGAGGGATGGTCCTATTGCCTGGACATGAGCTGGCAATGTGCGCTCGCAGCCCAGAAGGCCAAACATATCCTGGGCTGCATCAAAAAAAGCGTCAAGGGAGATGATTCTGCCCCTCTACT
>NW_009214896.1:0-404 GCF_000690835.1 Fulmarus glacialis
AGCTCCCTCTCCGGACGGAAGCGGTGAGTGAGGGGTGCTGAGGGGTTCCCGGGCTCGGCCCTGGGGCTCTTGCAGCACTCGCGCTGCGTTTCCTCGCCATTAGCCCTGTGAGGCTGCACGGGAGCGCTTTAAAAGGCGGTGGGTGGGAGGGCACTCAATCCCCTTTCCCACTGGCACCAACTCTTCTGCCTCTGCTGCAGCAGCAGATTGGAGGAGAAGCACATGGGGGTTACGTGAGTTGTCTTTTGGTTTATTTTCCTCTTGTCTTCTCGCAGGCGGAAGCTGGCAGAGCGTACGGAGGCAAGCGTGCAGGTGTCCGAGTTCAACGTCAGCTGCAAAGGTGAGATCCCTGGCAGACTGAGCAGAGCTCCCGCTGTCTGACCGGGACAGCTCTGCCCACCCGC
>NW_009214896.1:595-5330 GCF_000690835.1 Fulmarus glacialis
TCTTGGATTATGGGGGGTTTATCCTGCTCGCCGACCCTGTCTTCCAGCTCAGGGGGCCGAGTGGCCTGATGATAACTGCTGTGTCTGCCCTGGATCTTTGGGCTGAATGCAGCTGCAGCCTCTTGACTCGGCGATGCCGCACCTGTGTTGACCTGTGGGACCTTCTGTAGGTGCTGGGGAGAAGCTGGTTCTGTCCGAGCTCCTGCAGCCCATCCGTCCCAAATCCGCCCTGAGCAGCGTAAAGAAAGAGCTGACCAGAGTGAAGCAGAAAAAGGCAGTGGAGCTGCCGCTCAGCAAAGAGGAGGCAAAGCGGGTGAGTGGGCCTGCGCGGGCAGCAGGGGGAAGTTCTGGCCTTACGGGGCAGTAGAGTTGAGCCCCTGCGTGCCCCTCTACTCCTCTCTGATGCGGACTGGCTTTTCTTGTTCTTTACGTCAGCCTTTCCCAACTCCTCCTTGTCCCTTTTCACCCCTGCCTGCAGGTCGTCCTACGTCAGGACCTCTAAAGACGTGGGCAAATGGCAGCAGGTGGTTTTGCAGAACCGACGGGCAGAGCAGCTGGTTTTCCCTCTGAAGCAGGAGATTGCTACAGTCGCCCCCCTGGAGCAAGTGGTTTCAGCGTGGAAGGTGGGTGCTGTCACGTGTCCCAGGGGTTGTCTGGGGCAGCTCAACGTCTCCTGGCTGCGCTGGGAGGAGCGAGGTGGGCGTGAGGAAGGCCCAGCCTGTAGCTGAGGCTCTGGGCAGGTGCACGCTGAGCTTGGGAAGATTAAAAGGGAAGTTTTCTGCGTTACTCACACGTAGCAGATGTGTAAATGCTCTCTGGGAGAGGCCGGGTAAGGCGTGAGCAGAGGGTTTGGAGCCTGCTCTGTCCCCTCTCCTCTTCTTAGCCTTTCAGCCCTAGACACGCAGGCTGAGTCTGCCGTTTCCTGGTCCCTGCCCTAAGCCAGGTGCCTGCTGGCAGCCCTTGGCCACTTGCGCTGAGGCAAAGGCAGGGTTTGGTTTGCCAAAGCCTGCACATCTGTAAATCTTCATTATGGAAGAAGGATGCTTTTGGTTTTGAATGCGAGTTTTGGTGGGGGTTGTACTGCTGGCAGGAGAGTCGCTGTCATCCCTGAGAGCTCTCCCAGCTGTCCAGATGCTCAGGTGAGAGACAGCCTCTGCCAAGCTCCTGACATACCCGGCACTCGCCTCGATCTGCCCAAAGGTCCCTTTCTGTTTCGGCGGGACATGGTGTCACATGGCCTGGAACTTCTGCTGCTACCCGGTGCTACCCGGTCAGCACTGCCTGTTGACTGCGAGCCTATTTCTCTACCCTGGGAGGAATTCTGCCTGCACTAACCTGGCGCGATGGCTGGCAGGCGAGCCTCAGGCTGTTGTGTGGGACCCGTGAGCAGTGCTGAGACCCCAGAAGGAGGGGGGCACGCTTCGCTGGGCCCTCCCGTGGACTGGCTGAGGGGCACCAGGAAGGATGGGGACATCTGGAGGAGCGTTGGCTCTTGCAGTTCTTGTCATCGTGCTCTTGCTGTGTCTGTTCTGTCCCAACAGGCCCGAACTCCCCTGGAGCAGGAGATCTTTGGACTGCTCCACAGGACGCAGCAGCCCATCACGGACCCGCTCCTGACACCAGAGGAGACAGCCTCGCTGCAGGCGATGAGCTTGGAGGAGGTGAGTGCTTTCCCCCCCTGCCATGCCCTGGCTCTGGAGGCCTCTTCCTTGGCTTGCCCTCACGCTGCGCTCCCTGTCAGGCCCGGCAGCGGCGGGCAGAGCTACAGAAGGCTCGGGCTGTGCAGTCCTACTACGAAGCCAAGGCTCGGCGAGAGAAGAAGATCAAGAGCAAGAAGTAAGGCTCTGCCGTTGCTGGGCTCGATGCGGTGGGAGAGGGCTGGGTCCTGGCTGTGGTGCTGGAGCCAACCCTGCCCAGTGTGTGGGTATGGCCAAAACACGGAGGAAGGCAGAGCGGCCCCCTTCCTCCCCGGGACCTGCAATATATTGGGCAGCCTCCTGCCCAAATCAGCGCTGCGTTCCCAAGGGCCTCCCCAGCTCCGTGAGGTCTCACTCCCTGGCTCTCTGCCCTTGGGCTGCAGGTACCATCGCGTGCTGAAAAAAAGCAAGAGACGCAAGGCCTTAAAGGAGTTTGAGCTGCTGCATAAGTCAGACCCTGAGGCCGCCTTGGCAAGGCTGGAGGAGCTGGAGCAGCTCCGGATGCAGGTGCTGCTTCTGTGCTTCTCCCCCACCCCTTGAGAAGTCCCCACTCGCAAGGTTGCTCTTTCCAGTGCTTCTCTTCCTCTTCCCCCCAGGAGCGGATGAGTCTCAAGCACCAGAACAAGGGAAAATGGGCCCGCTCCAGGGCCATTATGGCCAAGTATGACCTGGAGGTGAGATCACAGAATCACAGAAGGGTTTGGGTTGGGAGGGACCTTCGAAGACCATCTAGTCCAGCCCCCTGCCATGGGCAGGGACATCTTTCACCAGATGAGGTTGCTCAGAGCCCTGTCCAACCTGCCTCTGAACACTTCCAGGGATGGGGCATCCACAACTTCTCTGGGCAACCTGCTCCAGTGTCTCACCACCCTCATCATAAATCATTTCTTCTTTATAGGTAACCTAAACCTACCCTATTTTAGTTTAAAGCAGTTGCCCCTTGTCCTGTCACTACAGGCCTTGGTATAAAGTCTCTCTCTGTCTGTCTTTATAAGCCCCCTTTATATATTGAAAGGCCACAGTAAGGTCTCCAACGCAGGTTGGGGAAGGCAGGGACAGCTGAGGTGGGGCAAGGAAGGTGGGCATGTTGTTTCTGGCCTGCGTTAGAAACATCTCAGTCCCCCCACAGGCCCGCAAGGCCATGCAGGAGCAGCTGGCCAAGAACAAGGAGTTGATGCAGAAGGTGCGGGTGGAGCTGCCTGAGGAGGAGCCAGGTGATGTGCCTGAGGAGGACCTCACGTCGGTGACCATCCCCACCATCCCCGAGGGTGCCAGTGGAGCTAATCCCTGGATGCTGGGCAAGCCCAGCGGCCCAGCCGAGGAGCCTGAGGGGCAGGAGGGTCTTGGAGACGTTGAGGTGCCTGGTGTTGCGGAGAGCAAGGAGGAGATAGAGGAGGAAGAGATGTCGGAGGAGGAAGCTCTGCTACAAGACTTTGCACAGAAACGACACGTGCGGCAGCAGCGGGCAGGGAGCCCTGAGGGACAAGGTGAGGAGCTCGCAGCCCTGGGCAGTGCGGGTCTGGTGTGCCACAGCGTTGGGCAAACAGAAGGGGGTCGTGGGGGCTGTTTTCTGCCTGGTTTCGCACAGCCGTCCTACGCCCTCCCTGCTCGCAGGTTACTTTCTCACCTGTTGCCTCAATGCGTAGGTGCTGATGAGACGGAGGCGGTTTCTGAACTGCTGGGGGACAGCCCCATCCGCCCCGTCTGTGCCGAGGAGCAGGCGAGCCTTGGGATCGAGCAGCCTCCCCAGGCCCAGGAGGAGATCCTGCTGTCGGAGCAGCTGGGCCGGGTGCGGACGATGGAGGACGTTGAGGCTCTGGCCTCAGAGGAGCGTGTGGAAGAGCAGGAGAAGCCAGCGGCCACAAGAGCAGAGAAGCGAGTGCAGCAGCAGGAGGAAGGCAGAGCTGGGGACAGGCATGCCAAGAAACCACCAGCCAAGAAGAAGATGATTAGCCTGCAGGCCGTGCTGGCTGGGAAGCCCCAGGAGGTTCAGTGCCCCAGCCTACCTGTGGTCATGGAGGAGGAGGTGAGCAGGACAGGCCTGCCCCTTGGTCCCTGGGCAGGGTTGACTGCAGGGGACTGACTCTTCTCTCTACAGGAGGGTGGCATCGACCAAAGAGGGGTGATCACAGAGGCCTTTGCCGGGGATGACGTGGTCGCTGACTTCCGCCGGGAGAAGCGCAAGGCGGAGCAGGCTGCGAAGCCGCAGCCGGTGAACCTGGTGCTGCCAGGCTGGGGCGAGTGGGGAGGCACGGGATTGAAGCCCAGTACCAAGAAAATAAAACGGTAAGTGTCAAGGGCTGCAGCAACATGCCTCAGCCCGGCACCGGGGCCTGACGTCTCGCTTGCCCGGCAGGTTCCTGCTCAAGCCGCCCCCGGCGCCTCCCAGGAAGGACCAGCACTTGCCCCACGTCATCATGAGCGAGCGGCGCAACATCCACGCGGCAGCACATCAGGTGGGTGATGTCTGGCCTCCGCGAGCAGCAGCAGTGAGTGCTTCAGCACCCAGGCTGGCCCAGAACCTTCCTGTGACCCATTCCCAAAATACCCTGAATCCCTGCCTGTAATCCCTGCCCGGCCATGTAGTTTCCAGCTTTGACAACCCAGAGGCCAGCAGGGTGATGGAGGGAGGAGGAATTTACAGGACTGCTCCCTTGACGGCTGCTGCTGCTGTGCCAGCCCTCCTGCGATCTGTTAGAAAAGGGGATGGAGCGAGGTGGTCAGCGGGGCAGGGGACTGGAAGCAGAGTGTGAGCGGGTCCTGGACGAGTGGGAATCGGCAGCAGCGTGGGATGGAGGCAGCCCCCGGGGTGCTGGGCGGGTCGCTG
This sequence comes from Fulmarus glacialis, assembly GCF_000690835.1. NCBI lineage: Eukaryota > Metazoa > Chordata > Aves > Procellariiformes > Procellariidae > Fulmarus > Fulmarus glacialis. The sequence continues at coordinate 5,120 of NW_009214896.1, forward strand.
TGGCAGTTACCCAGCTGTGCTGCTTCCCCGCAGGTCAGCGAGCTGCCCTTCCCCTTTGAGAGGCACCAGCAGTTTGAGCAGAGCATCCGGACGCCCGTGGGCCCCACGTGGAACACGCAGCGTGCCTTCCAGAAGCTGACCGCCCCCCGCATCATTACCCGAGCGGGTCACATCATCCAGCCCATCTCTGCCGAGGATATCCCCGACATGG